>NW_020897737.1:4201816-4391368 GCF_003984885.1 Neopelma chrysocephalum | reverse complement strand
AACATAAGAACTGAGAGATTTTACAAAGTATACTACTTGCTGCCTAGATTTTCTAGCAAACACCAGTCTTATCCAGCTTAAAAGAACAGTAGCCCACCTTCTTCTAAGTTCACTTTCAAAAATACAAAGATCAGTAGGCACAAAGTACCACGTACAAAACCCCTTAAAGGTTGGGTCACTGTCGATTAACTTAAAAGTTCAGCTGGGCATTTTAAAGAAGAGTCAAAAGATGTTCACAACAAAGCAGCTAAATGGTTTGAGATACAGCTGTCCTAGATCTCACCAACCAGGTAATTCCCTCAGAGAATCAAAGCAACAGCAGGATTATATACACACATACTCCAGCTCCTATTTCTTCATATTTCTTTAGAATTCCATTGTGTTTTGAAGACCAACAAAGTAGCTTGTTTTACTGTCAAAGGGAAACTCTCAAGAGGCTGGACTGGCAACAAACAGGAAAAAGCTCACACGAAAGAAAGGAGTAGAGCAAGCTCTGCTAGAGAACACTGTCTTCTATTCTGCTGTGCCAATTTCCACAGCAAAGATAGCAACTTTGGGAAATGTTATTTTTTTACTCTACATTTTACACTGGTCAGCCTTTCTGATTAACATACTTAATATACAGGAACAGATATATGTGTACATGCATACGTAATTTCCAGCATCAGAACAATGACCCTTAGTCATCTATTAAAATTGCCATAGCAGGACAGAAAACAACACTTCCAGCATTTTCACACAAAAGATCCTCACATGAGATGATACTTACTAACATCCCCACTGAGGATAAGAATATTCCCAAACTGTTTTGAATGCAGAATTTTAATATTCTGAAAAGGTGAATCTTCATCATAAACAACTTCATCTATGTCATACTCCACCAGGCGCCCATCAGCTGTGGGCCAGTATCTATCAATGACACCTCCTCTCAAAATGGCTGGCAACCTAGAAAGAAATAGAAAGAAAAAAGATTACAAAACATTTGGCATGTTTATCTTTTTAGAAATCCACTTTAAACATTCTGTGGATTCATCATAATAAATAAATAATATTTACAAGAGAAAGAAAACTTGCCACATTTAACACTCAACAGACAGAAGAAGCCTATCAGCCATAAATATACATAATAAATATACATAACTTGCTAAGGCACAGATGACATAAATGATTCTTCTTTGTGTTCAACTTCTACAATGAGCATGTGAATCTCTCTATTCTAAGAGAGGGAATTTACATAACATATCAGCCTTTTTAGAAGAATCAGCTCATGACTAGAAATGAATACAATACAAAAGTAGAATGTAGAGAAAAAAACATGACAAAACCTCTTCCCACCTTCAGCTCAGCTAAGAATGTCATTTCTTTGAGATTAGTGAATCTCACCCTTCTCAAGTTGTAGTGAGAGACATTTTAATACATAGAGAAACACAAAAAGTTAATTATTACAGTGTTTCAAACTGAACTAGGTCACTGTGTAATCTATAAGCACAGTCCTTGATATCAGCTGACAGTCTGCATTACTTTTTAAAAGTGGTTCAATCATCTGCATAGATTTTGTTTTGTTTTGTTGTTTGTGTTGTGGGTTTTTTTCATTCTTGGTTCAAATCAGTATTTCACCTGTAAAGATAAACTATATTTGAAATTATTCTGAATGATCAAAACTATTACATTTAAGCAAAATGTGCAGGAACAGGGTTCATCAGATTTCCTACACACACTTCGAAGAGTTAAGGGTTTTTTTCCAAAGGAGGATGTAGCAGAAAACCAGACACAGACAAGCTCCTTCTAAATTCACTACTGATTCTCAACAAAGGTTTCAGAAATCCTTCCTACCCTCAGTGAGCCACAAGATGGCAGCACACGGTGAGAGCAAGATCATCCACTCACTACCTAAAAACAGCAAAAAGGCAGGAAAAACTTTTCCAGCTACATTATTTCTAGTGGAGCTGCATGCATGAAGCTAACACCAAAAGGACGCAAAACAAATTAAAAAAAAAGAAAAAAAGACGTTGAAGGGTGTGTGACAAGATCCATGCCAGATACACTGTTCTAGGAGGTTCATCTTCCTGTACTAAAGGTAACCAAATGATCTAGATCACTTCAAGCAGATGTTGTCCTGACCCATTTTTAAGAAACTCCTATCACAGAGATTTCATGAACTCCCAATATCATATTTCAGTATCAAAATATCCTCAGAGATCTTCTCCCCCATAAACACATACACGAGATTATCTATGTTTGTACACTGTGCACCTTGTGAGGCTTTACCAGGTTGAAGGAAAGCAAGATAACCACTTCTCTATTTTACACACAACTGTTAAAGAGAAATAACAATATTCAAGGTATAACATCACTTTTCAAATCACTATCACTTTACTTGTGGTCTCAGATTACTTTCTGTCGTAGTATTTAACTGTTACAGAGTGCTTAACTGCTCTCCCATTTTGTAGTTTGCTCCTTGGCTTTACTGAATCTTATTGGTTTTACACTTGCTTTTTAGTTTTCTTAACTTATTTCCACTTCTCTGTTCCTTCAAGCACCCACTGCACCTTCCACCAAGTGCATGCCTGCAGTAAGTGCTCCCTGGCTTCAAGGTGTCAGTCGCTGCCAGAGAGCCACAAGGGCACAACATGAGCCACGTCCAGTGTGAATGTTATTTCAGCAGCAGGCCACAAGCCACGATTTGAATCTTTAAAGTTTAATATTTAGCCTTGAATTTAAGCAATCCAAACTGACACAGGGCTTGCAAAGCCTCCATTGTTCAGTTATCAGTTATATTACAAATATTTGCTACAAAACATTTCTATCTTCTTGGCAAGTCCCTAAGCACACAGGCTCCACCAAGGTTTTTGCCACACAAGCCCACAATGAGCACCATGAGGCACAGCAGATGCAGAGCTGGGAGAGAAAGAGCTGTAGGAAATCTTGTCAGGGTAGGGTGTCCTCCATGGGCTTGAGCTTCGTTTTAGCTCTAACCCTTGCCCGTGGTCCATGTCCCCACCTGCACAAGTCTTTCACCAATCCTTGACACCCAGTTTGCCGTCAGAACTGCCTCAGTACTACATCCCAGTCTGACAGACACAGAGCTGGGTCTGATCCTGGTCACCATCACCAGTCCTGCTCACCTTCTCCATGAGCTGTGGGATGTGGCCTGTAGGGTACAGTTTATGCCTTGGCCTATTCCCCTGACACCCTTGGCTCTCCAGCCCTTCCAGAGCAGTCTGCTCTTGCATCCTGGTTGCCTTTTCTCACATTATTTCATGCAACCACTGCAACAAACTTAAAAAAAAAAAAAAATCCCTGTCCTGTAAGTAACAATACCAAAGATGAAACTTAACAAAATGACAAACCCCACAATACCTTCAATTCTGCAATAAAACAATTTCAAAATATTGGGAAGAAAAAAACTATGCATAAATTCATCCTCCAGGCTATTCACTGCAGTACAGCAAAGTATAATATGCTTATTATCTTTAGTAACTATGCAGACAAGCCATATACAGAAGTAGAGGTACAAACTTACCGTTTCACCCTTTTTATATTACCATGAAACAGTTCTTTCATTCTTTCTTCTACTTTGTTTAGAAGCTGGAAAAAACAGCAAATAAGAGGTGGAATTTGTAGGTGATCACTTAATGCAAAATATCTGTTAAATTAGGCTACCTGGAAGGCAATAAAAAGTAGCACCTGCACTGAAAGACTTTGAAATGTAACATCAGAACCCCATGAGTAACTCGCTGGCCCCTTAGCCTGGTTACTAGCAAGAATGTGCATGTCATAGCAGCTGTCATCACTGCATTTAGCTCTCCCTAGGACAACAGAGCCAGAAGGGGGACATGAGAAGTTCGAGGTTCCATTCCTGCTAAAGCAGTGGCCTATTCCCCTGCAATATCCAATGTCTGGAGCCTTCTTATAAGGGAAGATGAAGTTCTTTTTCTCCATGGGGAAAAAGATTGAATATAGAGGCTCTACATCTCAGAATAGAGAAGGAAAAAACTTCATACACCAATACATCAAGTTGCAGGTTGAGCATCACTTCTCCCTCACTGCCCTGGGTACCTAAAGAGAACCAAGCCCTAACCAAGGCTGTTACATCTTTAGTACATGTAAAAAAGAGTGTGTGTGTGTATGCATGCACTGACATATTTATGCAACTTCAACAGGTGCTACTGTTCCTCATCTGTAAGCATTCAGGTTTGAACTGACTTTAATATTTCAAAACCTTTTATCAAGATATATTTTGACAGACCTGAAGAAAAGAAGGGTCTCCCCATGCAGCTGGGCAAGTCTAGTAAGATAAGCAGTACTCATACCTGATCAACTTCCTCTCTTCCTTTCATATGATCGTTGTAGCTCTGCAGATCCACCAACACTAATCCATGAGGGTGAATTCTCAAATTGGCAAAACTGCAACAGAGAGAGTGAGAGACAGTGATGACAAATTTGTTACCAAAAATCAGAGCAAAGAAAGAAAATCTGAAACAAAATTATATTAAATTCAAAATTAATGGGTTTTTTTCCAGCATTTGTAACTGCTGGCAGTGCTAGCTCCAGTCTTCCTCTGCAAGTCACTAAGTAGCAAACACAGTTTCAAGAACTTGCCTATTACTACACAACTAATAAAATCAGTAGGTAGCGAGGCAGTGAAACAGGGTGTCTAAGCCACAACCACCATGGTACAACAGGAAAATACACTGCCTAATAGTCTCAGCTCTTTAAGTAAAGGCCTGGTGGAACAGCTGGGTTGCACTAGTTTGGGCTTTTTAATTGAAATCAAGCCTTAAGAAAACAACTGGAGACTTTCTTTCCCCTATATATTTCCTTCTCACTTCTGGGGGCATGGGGGGTGTTGGTTTGGGGCGTTTTGGTTTTTTTTAACTTTACAGCAACTATTTAGAGAGACTGTGAAAAACAATAAGCATGCTGGAGCAAACCATGGCTTTGATTGGCAAAGAAATTGCAGCAGCATACTCTCATCAATGAATACAGATGCAAGATAGACAAAACTACTACCATTTATACTACAGAAGCTTTTAAAGACCAAAGAGCAAGGCTTCACCATGCTCAGTGTTAGGTAAGTAAATAGTGGACCTTGGAGAATTTGCAACTAACTAAACAAGAGCTAAGGACAAGGGGGAAGGACACAAGAAAACAAAAACAGTGTAGCAAAGGCAATATCCTTTCCATACTAGGGAGGAAAGAAGACAAAAGAAACAGCAAGGCTACAAGGGGATTACATAAAGGAAGGGAGGGGAAACACACACTGAAAAAAAAGAGAAGAGGGGATGAGAACAGAAACAGCTGAGCAAAGAAAGAAGGGTATCCAGGGATAGTTGTTCATTAGTACAACACAGAAAAACTTCAGATAAGGCTGAATGCTCCTTTCTTTACTTGTCTGCTCTTATCACCCCACTCAGTCTCAAAGGCAAAACACAAACCAACTCTTGCTATGACAAAAAGTTTAGATGACCTCTCAGCTCCCCACCACTCCCACCTTTTTTTGTCCCTTCCAGAACTCCTTTTGTAAACTGTCAGCCTCCCTATGAACACCCTCTCCCGTGGTGCTGGAAACCTTGGCTCTTAGCTGCAGTCAGATAAAACCCTGAATATTCTGTGTTATCTGAAGATCACAATTTTTGGTAACTGTAAAATGATCATATTATGAAACTGACTGAAGCAATTTAAGAATGGAAACAGCAGCAAGCTGTAGCTGTGATGTGTCTGCAGTTGGCAGAGAAGCTACTGTCATCCTCTTCTCTTCAGAAGGCGAGTCTGGGGAGGCTGAGGCTTTCCTCAGGACTGTATACACAGGTCTTGCCTTGAGGAGGAAAGATGTTTCTGTACAACACCCTTGCCCACTGTGCTTTCCTCACCCCAGTGCCCATAGACTGTCATCATTGAGTGATCCTCCTCCCAACCCCAGAGCTTGCCCACAGGGTGCTCTTCTGACAAGAGATTTTGGTTAGGGAACACAAAAGCCTACCAGGACTCTGTTTACATCATTTTCATGTCAACAGGTTTATTTGGGGATGTGTAACACACAACAAAAAAACCCCACAGGCATAAGTGTAAGAACAAACAGCTTTATTGCAAGACTCCAGGAGATAGTATCTTCTGGTTTTTTTCTAACGGAGAAAAAGACAAAAGAGTAGAGCTCACTAAATGGAAGTCCTGGTCACTCCAGTACACTTTGGACACAACCATGGACATTTCTCGTCAAGTCCCTAGACATGCTCCAGGCTCTCAAGCTGTGGCACTACAGGCACAAATGAGTATATGCAGTCCATGAGACAGCACTGTTATCAAATTCCCTGAAAACTGGCACAGTGACAGAAATATTTCCACTGTTCAAAAAGCTTTTTATCAGTTTATTCCCATATTCCAGAAGTTGCTGTTGGCACAAATGAGCAACAGATTGACTGTCCCGTGATTCAACTTCTCTTTTAAATTCCTTTCCTACAAGAATTCCATACTTGTCATAACATTTGACAGCTGACATGGTCTTCACTTCCCCTGCAATGGCATGAGCTCCTCAGTAAGGGATGTTGCTGCCTCTGCTTTGGGGTGAGAGGCAAGGAGAGGCAGAGGGGAGAGTTGCTCTAAAAAAGCACAACCACAGAACTTCAGATTTATTAAGGGCGATGACAGCATTAGAATACAGAGACAGCAACACTGCAGAACCATCACTCATTTCATCAAATTGTTCCCTCTACCAGAATATCAGGGTCCTGACATCTGGGGCAGGGGGATAAGAGATGAAAAGGCTGGCACCAGGCTGGAGCAGTGTAGTGGGACAAAGATTCAAGTTCCAAGTGTCTAGTAGGTATTCTCAGACAGTTAATTTGTAGTAAAAAAAACCTGAATGAAATTCAAAATTCTCAAAAGGCAATACAGATTCAGGTTATGAAGGTTATATCTTCATTGTAAGTCACCTAGCTGAAAAGTAAGCTAAAATGCTTGTAAAGATTTAAACAGGTAGCAAACAGTACAAGTGTACTCAGAAGTGACCAGTCTAGTAGTATTAAGGCAGCAGCAGCAGGCGAAAGCTGAACCCACAAAAGACTTACTAGCTTCAATTAGCAGAGAGCAGAGGCTATGCTGGCTTTTGTTACATTACATTTGTCTGCTTGGCAGAATGCATGTGAATGCAGGTTTGCAGCAGCAGCAGCTCTTTTAATATGTGGAAGAGGGTTCTTAAGAACAATGATAATACTGTTTCCATTTTCTATCTATAAAAATACAGCAAAGACCACTTTAGAATGCAAATGAGGGGAAAAAAATATGAAAAATTAAGTTTTCCTCAAAAGTCTCCCCTCCTTCCTCTTGTCTTTCTGAAAAATATAATTCCTGTTTTAAAATAAAACACCTGCCACACTTTTGGTGCGTGCTTGCATGTACTTTCATAGAAGTAGTAAGGAAAAAAGCTCAGTGAAGAGGTATCTCCTTCCTTTCCATTAGGCAAGGAAATTGCCTCTGAAAAGCAGCCCCTACTGTAACAAGGTTCCACTTGCTGCACCTGCACAGGAGCCACTTCTAAGGCAGTGCTCAAGGTTTTTGTGCTTGTATGCAAAGGAGTGTCAACAACAGCAACAATTTCTGCTGAGTGCTGAGTCTGGAGTGCTCCGTCTTAGCACCTGAACAACAGAGAATATTGATGTTAACAAATAATTCCCAACTGCACAAATGAAAAAGTAACTGCCTGAAACAGAGAAAGGCTTTGGATGAGCATCCTCTTTTAAAAAGAAGCAGAAAGACCAATATATTCTAAGCCAAAACGTGTGTCCTACGTTAGTTACTTGTACTGAGGAGTAAGAAAAACCGCAATCCCATGTATTTGAAAAAGAACTTCCCAAGAGCACCCCACTCAAAGAAGAGAACTGGATAGACAGACAGGTGCCTACAAATTCCTCTTTACCCATCAAAGTTTTATCTGCTGGCACTAACTTTGAGTTTTCTATGAAATACACTAAATAATTCAAGTATTTGAAAAACAGCTTGCCAGTAAAAGCATCATCAATTGTCAAATTACTCAATGACGAAGAAAATGAAAATCTGCTTATACCAGAAAATAATAAAATTTTTTTAAAAGGCACGACACTGTTTCTTTAAAGCATTTTCTAAAGTGTTCATCTTAATTATAAAGCACTTAGGGACCTCAAGGAACAAAGTAATAATTTTTTTTCACTACACCATTATTCTGTTCTCTTTTTACAAAATAAGAAAATTAAACAAATGAAAGCTACAACAGTTCTAAACTGTTGCTGATTCCTACCAACTACTTCCCATTCTTCAGCTCATTTTTACACTCTGGGTAACTACATGAATAAACTACAACATTTTAGCCTGAAACAAAGAGCTAAGGAATGTTCATCCTTCTCCTTTAAAATATGCTGACTAGCATACAGAGTGGTTAGCAAAAGACTAACACAGAAAAGAAAAAAGTAAACACACTCACCCCTCCCTTCACAGTGTTAACATATTCATCATCATCTGACATACAAATCAAATTCAACTGGGTATATCTTGCACTGTTGTGAACAGTGAAGTCAAACACCAGTAGGATTACACTTCTCTAAACAAGAATTTAGACACAGAACAGAAATTAAACATGGGTATGTGTATAGAGGAGGTCAAAGCTTTTCTAAAAGACAGTCTTCTACTGCAGAAACAATGACTCAAGGTTCAGGTTTTGTGGGTTTTTGAAGATCTTCCAGGTGGAATATGACAAAAGAGGGGGCACAGATGCACAGAGGAAAGAAAAACCCTGGTGGGTGTACACAGTGTAACAGAAGAACACTTGCTCACAAGCAGTGATGACATTAAAGCCAGTACTTGGAAATTGGTATCTTCTTAATACTATATTTTAATGATTTTTCTCCTTGCCCTAACTTTAACAACTCCTGTTAATATTTTAAAATATATTGGGCACTATGACTCTATACAAAGTACTATATACATTAAATGAAATAAAAACTTCACTTTTTTTAAACCAAACTTTTAACTGTCCTATCCAAGGGAGATAAGTGGCACTTCAGTAAAAGCATGTTGCTTAATGGGACCCTGAAAACATTCTGAAAGTGATGTGGTAACAGATTCAGCAAAACGAGACTGCTGGGGCCCCAAAACTCAGACACAGAGCTCCTCTCCTGCATGTACAACTGTTCCCCAACCAGCTTTGGGCAAGGAGGATGGCAAAGCAGAGAGGTGTATACATCCCCACCACTACAGACAAGAACTTGAGTGGCTCAAGTGACCCATTTCCCGCCCGACTCTAGAGCCTTGTATCGACAACCCCATTAGTAAGAGTTTTCAGCTGGACCTCCCTCAATTAGGTCCTTTGTCAGAGTAAATCACCAAGTAAATGGACCAGGTAGAGCTGCCACACGTGACTTTTGCTTGCTTAGCTCTGGACAAAGGAGAACAGGGATCTGTTGCTTCGGTAATGACAACAGGAAAGCATGTCTTAATCCCCAAATCAGCTCCAATTCGTTTCACAACCGAAGCCCTCCACGGGGATGTTCACGTGGTATCTTTGTCAGAGACAAAGTTTTGTCAAGAGCAGTGTCCACAGTTCAACACTCCAGCACGGGGCACACTGCAGGCTGTGGGGGTTATCTCTGCAGACTTTGAAGTGTAGACACTATTTAGCAATATATTACTATCTCACCTCAAACATTTTTTTCCAGGGATTAGTGCCCAACTTGTAACATCAGCTGTGCATCTTTGTCTAGCAATGGCTCAGTCACGTTTGGCTGGCTAAAAGTCTGTTTATGTGCACATACTCATAAACCCCCTACTCGCATTCAGCATCAACTCCTGCATCTTTCATCCTCTGGAACTTGTCAAAAGTTACACCTAGCCATCCTTAGAGGAAACTGCTCATGACACACCTACCACCCCTCATCACAATTTTTCAGTTTTTACTATGAGCTACTTCTGTTTTGAAGGGAAGATGAAAAATCCACATGAGCTGGCTAATTTCTTCCTAGTTGTGTCAGGTAATATTTTTATGTTAATTTAAAATATATGACAGTTGAAGTCACTAAGATAAAAAGCAGACAGATGTGCTAGTATTAAAATAAAGCCTCTTTAGCTAGTATCAAAACCTTCATGTGCTCATCGGTTCATTCTTACAACTCATGAAATGTGTTTGTTTTGCAGGGTTTAACTATCCAGTCTATTAGGTTTTATGGGTTTACACCTTCATTTGTTTCAGTTAACTGAAACTACATCAAACAAATACAAACAAACTACATTAAGGCAACCTTAAACAGCATGTTTCTCTTAAAAAAGGTATACAAAGTTTCTGTAACCACAGGGAACAAAATTGCTGAGGTCCCAAAACTCAAAGGAAGTTCTCCTGCACGTGCATTCCCTAGTTCAGTTCACTGGGGCTGACAAGGTACAGAAGGTACTTTAGCTGGACAGTTTACTGTCTGTAGTGGTGCTGGTTAAAGTGGGCAATTTTCAAGCAAGATAAATACAGTGTGCACTGGAGCTCAGACAGCAATGAATATACCAAGAGGAAGCAATAACCACTTTATTAATTTACATTTAATACTGCACCAGAAAAAGAATTGTTAATTTGCAAGGTGCTATCTCATTAATACTCAGTTCTTCCATGCACTCTTGTTCTTCAGTCTTCGGTTTTGAGGCTGTATCCCAAACTGCAGTTCTTCATTATGTTTTGCATGCTCTCCTGGATAGCTTCTCTATGAGGTTCAACAGTAAACAATGGCCAGAAGTATACAGAACCACACCCCAACAAAACAGACCCTTCCCTTTCCCGACAGGAAGCCCGCTAGGCCCACTTTCTCCATCTTCACCCTCTCACAGTAAGAATATTGTGAACCATTCTCTGGTGCAAAAGGTTGCATTTAGCTGCATAGTGAAAAGCTGGACTATTCAAAGTGCCACGATGCTGGAAAGTAAAAGGTTAACAAAAGCAAAACACACAGAAAATAACTCACTTAGAAATCTGTCCCAGAGCTCAGCAATTGCTGAAGCTCATCTATTACACAGGCTTTCAGGAAACAGCATGGTAGGGCATTGGGGGGAAGTGGGGAGAACAGGATGCTATCCACATGAGGACAGTTCTGAAGCAACTAAAATCTGAACAAAGGTAGATTTCATTAATTTATAGTTCCCCAATACATTGCCAAGCCTATACTCAGAGGAATAAGGTTATCCATATGTGGTCTGTGCTTTATCAGGGAAACAAGCAACTTGACCAACTCCTCTGTATCCATGAGAGCACTGAACATCAGTGCTCTGGTTTGTCTCTCCCATTAATTACTCCTATCCCTCCTACACAGAGAAATCAACTTTGACATCATCTCTCCCTTCACACATTCATTAGTATTATACTCCAGCACTTGACAAAGACAAGGGAATTTGCAGCAACAAGTATTTCCAGTTGGCAGTGCAGTAAGAGAAACCAAGTTAAATATTTTAAAACTTAGAGTTTCATAAGGACCTTTTTCTCAGAGATGCTTCCATGTGCCAGTTCAATTACCTCCTGGAAAAGTTATACAATGGAAGTCTGTTCTCTAGAAAGTTCCTGGAACGCATCAAAAGGCAGATAATTTAACTCTGGAAACTGCTCCTGTCATCTTAAGGGGAATGATCAGATGAGTTTGCAATGATCCAGTTTGAGAATTCACATCTCATGTCGCTTTCAAACTCAAGCAAACACAGGAAAGCAAATTAAGTCCATGTAATTAAAGAAAGCCAACCTTTAAATCTTCTAAGGCTTTTTTACTTTTAGCATTTTATCTTTAATTTGTTCAGAGGTTGTATATCCTTGATATCTTTTTAGGAGAATTAATTACAAGTTTAACCAAGTAAGGATAGAGGAAGGATAGCATCAGAGTAGTAAATTTTGTTATCTTTTCACTGACCTCAGAAACAAAAGGTTATCCAGAACTGGAATTATTCAGGAAGAATACAAAAGCACACATAACAAAGACAGAAAATAAGCAAGGCTGTGCAAAAACAAGATAAAAGTAACAAGGTTTTCCAGGTACATCAAGTATAGAAAACAAATAATTTAAATCAGAAAAAGCCAGTGCCGCATTGAAAAAGCTAACTGAACTATACCAAGCACTTCATGGAGCACAATTGGGAATGATAAACATAAGACTAGACTCACATCAGCTTACTTGTTACCTTAATTTGGGTCCCAAGCTTGCCAGTGTAGTTCTCTAAACTATTTATATATATAAAATAGATAGATATGAAGATGTACATACAAATATGTTCAAACACAGTAAATACAGAGACAAATTCTAGTAGGCAAAACACTCACCTAGGATATGATTTTCCTTCTAGAGATACCTGTTCTCTCTTATTACAAAGAGAACTTAAAAATCCTTAGCAGTTCTCGTATGTTAGCAATGTGGCCAAATGAGCTACTTAACCGAACACCCAGCAGAAGAAAGCCAAAAAATTAAAGCTTATTTAGCTTAACTCCAATCCTGGAGAACAAAGTAAGTAGAGATTAAAAAAAAAACAAACAGAAAAAAAATGACAAATCCAACCACCAAAAGAAAAAAAACCAAAACCAGCAACTGCCACAATGGACCTGAAGAAGTAGTAATTGAACAACTATAAACAAATGAAGTGCAATAAAATTATGGTAGTTCATAGATTAATGGAACCATAATCAACTAACCCTCACCCTGTAAAGCAGTATCAGGAAATAAAAATGTGGTTTTTCTCACCAGTTTTCCCCAGCAGACTGAGCTTAAGGTGAGTATCACTAATGACACCAACCACCCTTAGTAATGCTGTTAGTTACCTCAGTAGCTGCTTGAGAATTTGAACTATAGAATATAGCATTTGAACACACAACAAAACAGGGACAGAAAGGTTTCATTATTCACATGCTAAGTTTATACTAGAACATATTTAGACATTTTAAGGCAAGAATAACTACAAATACATTTAACTGACTTGAGCTGTCCTGCATCTGGAAGGACTGGTCCTGAGACCAAGGCACTGTGGTACAGACCAGACTGGCCAGTTCAACTGTTCTGATATCCAAACTGCAAGATGACATACTCCAGATTAGAAATAGTTTGTTTTATTTTAGCTACTTCATACACAATAGCTTGCCCTGTCAACACCACAGGAAATCCAACATGGGGAAAAATAAATATTGTAAGGGAGGACAGTGGGAATATAATCTACAGGGAGAAAATCCACTCACCTGCCATTTTTTTTGATGTAGGTTGCTAAATAACCATGGTCTTCCCAGTTATGAACTGTCTCTGTCATTCCCTGCTCCTGAAAAATGGGCTGTAGAGCTTTAAGAACGGCATTGCAATCAGCTGCAAGATTAAAAGAGAAATAATAATCAGTAAGGATTTTCCACTCAAGTCACTTCTGCTTTCCTTTAAGGCTGAGCAGGTTTTTTTGGCAGCCTGGATTAATATCTGAGCACCATTTGAACAACATCCTTCATGTATCTTCTCTCTCCATCCCCACAGATGTTTCTCATTGCATGGGGATCCAAACAGTTTTCTTTTAAAATCAGTTTTCACACCTAAGCAGAAGTGGTTATCTATTATGGATGTAGTAATAGTACTTTTTTTATGGCTACTGTTGGTCACCTTCTGTATCACAATTCAGACAAGTCCTTACTCATATAATTACTTTTAAAATCATTTAAAACACAAAGAATAATCCCAAAAAGAAACCACAGCACTGATATGAAAGTTTGAAAAAATGCTGACCTGTAGGACAGGGAAACTACAAAGGCATTGAAAACTAGAGAGGGTAAACCAACCTATTCCCTCTACCCCTACAGAAACATTCATTTTTAATATCCAGGTCAGAGAAGGTCTCCAGTTGAAAATCTTCCTGATACTACGGAAGAGATCTCTCAGAAAAACACACAAAAACTCACTTGGAAATATAACTGAAGTTACTCTGGCAATTATCTTCAAAAGTAAGCTCATGATTTGTCTATAAAGGTATTTCTTCAGTCAGAACATAATGATTTCAGAAGCCTCAAGTCTGCTGTACACAGTTTTGTGGGGTTTTTTTAACCCACAACATTGTTCATTATAACTACTTTAGATTCTCCAGACAAGCGTCTCAAAAACAAGTTGCAAGTTTTGCCTATTTACTTCAGAATTGACAAGGTGAGAGGTCATGGAGGATGCTAGTACGGTTGCACTTACCAGAAGAGGAACAAAACTGGAAGGACTGCCATGTCAGTGAAGAGACCTAACAAAGTAATTATCTACAGGCTGTCCTAGTGAGGCAAGTATCATAATTTTTGCTTCACAAACACAGATCTAAACCAGTATGGTCATGTAATATGTCAGTAACGTAACCAGGATTTAGAGTCACTCTATCAGAGAAACCACCTGGCACAGCCACATTATGGAGGCACAGCTTATAGCCCAATGTTTCAGCACAGACATTCTTCCCCATCACAACTTTTTAGTAAAGAGTTATTCCCAAGGTAATTATTTTGTTTTAATCTCTGCCTGCAAAATGCATATACATTGGAAACTAGTTAAGTGTAGCCTGCACACATAATCAGCAATAGTTTCCAGGATGCTATTGAGTTGTACCTGCTACAAAGAAACAAAAAAGCCCATACCAAATAAATCCAAATTTAGCTCATCTATCATCTCTGTGAAACTCCACGGTAGACTAAGTTAAAAATCTGATTACTTGAAACTTATGTTTGCCCATCTGTAAACCCTGGACTCAATTACCCCTGGACATTTTAACCAGACAGACTGAAGTAACAGAAAGTGTTTACTTTAGTCTTCCTCAAACAAAGTCAAGAGCAAACCAATTCCTCAACAGTCAAGGATATTTAATAAAAATGGAAAGGTTTTGCTTCTCATTGCCCAAACTATCTGATCTTGATGCATATTATAAGGCACAAATTTACTTTTCACCTTTTGTTCCTCACTCATTAATTCCCCATGTGGCAAATTAAGGGAAAACAGAACCAATAGAACTAAATTCTGTCAGACAGCAGTAAATGATTTAACTGCTGGCCCCTTCTCAGTCTCACCACTGATGAAACACCACACACACAGTCCATTACCACTATGAAGATTTTTACTCCCCCCACCTTCCTGTAAAATTCTGCATCATTTGTACCAGTAAGTTTTCAGGCTTCCAATCCAGCACCAGGCACTACCATGGCACAGGCAATAATTAAGGCTCAGAATACACAGCTTGTCTGCCCAATAACTGTGGTTACAGTGGGCCAACAATCAAGTCAACAAGGTTTTCAGACATCAAAAGCATAGATGAAGTGGGGCCATAATTAAGAGCCACAGTTCTTAAGCTGATTCTAATCTCTGCAGCTTTGCACTGGGACAGGAACTTTGCAATGCACACTTTAAACCTGCAGTTTCTGGCAGGCATCAGTGCTCACTCCAGAGAGGATAGGAGCAGCTGCTCCAAGGCCGATACACTCACAAAGAATTTGTCACTTCAGACGTGGTTCACTCTTTCTGCCTGCCCTTTGTTTCCCTGCCCCACTCCTTTGCCTTCTCCCTCATCTTTTCCAAGACATATACTCATTTCTGTCTCTTCCTTACTTCTTAAGTCACCACCATAACAATGTTAAATAAGAACTCAGTTTAATAATACATACAATACCCTCCCAGGGCAGTAAAATAGCATGAAATCCAAGTTGAACTAGTATGCAACCAACCCCCAGACCACCTCACTTCCACAGCTCCTGCAAGACATAGAAAGAATAGAGTGGAAGAACTGAAGTGCTCATGGCACATTTAGCCGTTTTCAACAGCTTCAAGGATTCCTGTGAGGTGTATCCTGGTAGATGCTGCAGGACAAACATCACTGATATTTTTCTGCTTCATGAACACACCAATCCCTCACAACCTGCTCATCATTCAGCAGCAGATTTCTTTGCTAAGCACCCAGGCACAAGCTTGATTAAGGTCTTCCTATTATGCTATTAACTTTAGGAAATTAAAACAACATGCTCTTTCATCAGGTCTCTTTTTAGTTATACCACACAAGATTTGCCTCGGAGGGATAATTAATTCTCCCAAGTTGGAAACTCCTTTATAAAGTGTCCGAGGCACAAGTGGTTGCTTGAAGGCATCAGGAAGTTTCAGCAATCTCAGGATCTCTCATCCAAATCCACTTACCACCGCCTCACTCCCAGCTCAGATATGCTTGATCAAGCATTGATAAGCAAAAAGGACAATGATGACTAGAACAATAGGAACACCTTTGAATCTACATCAAAATGTTTATTCAAGTAGTTATAACTTTCTCTTCTATTCGGGAACAAAGGAAACAAACTCCAGTTACCAAGCATGAAATACTGTTTTAAGTATTTGGTAATTATTTGGTAGAAGAAATGACAAATGCCTGGAGTTTCAACTGTAGAGAACAGAAACAAAAAACGCTGTATAAGATTTGAGATATACATATTTTTCAGGAGAATTAACACTCAGTTTAGCCAGAAAGTTTTTGAATCCCAGCACATTTAAGAGCAGCAGTTGCAAACACACCTCTGACGTTTGAGCAGCAAAGCAGCCATTCCCTGACAGTAATCTGTGAACATGAGAGCTTTCAAAGTTCAGAGTTACTGTAAGCATCCAGTCCAGCCTCATGCAAAACACTGGCTTAGTTTCACCCAGATACTCCAACGAGGAGCTCAATTAATCTGCTATTGAGCCAGAGTATTCTGGTTTAAGACATCCTCATATCAGATATTGACAAAAATCTTAGTAAGCACTGGGAATAGATTAGGTCTCATTTGAAAATATTCACACTATTTCCAACTCCAAATTTTTCTTACCCTGATTTTACATAATTTCCTTTAACAAGTGAGAATGTAACATAATTTAAAATAATAGGACACATCAAAGCACTTATATATGCTTCTGCATTTGATGCATTTTTCCCTTGGTAGCTACATTTTCAATAGAGAAAGGTGAAGAAAATGAAAATCAAATTAAATGCTTCATTAAGAATACTTTAAAGAGTTAGCACAAATTAGGAGACAAAATGCAGAATATGATAATAGCAAACAGCAACCTGAATGGCTGGTATATTGTTTCAGTATAATAAATTGCTGCGTTACGCAAGTCTGATATTCTTGCACACAGGTAACTCCAATTCTCAAAAAATATCACAGGAAAAGGAAATACACAGAGATTGGGGGGAGGGTACAAATGATGAAGGGAGCACATCTGAGAGAGGTTAATTTCTAACCAGGTGAGGTCCCAGGGGCAGTTCAAGAAGAGCAGCAGGAGGCTGTGTCTCCAGCCTGCTACAGCAGCACACCTGACTGCACTGGCACTGAGCTCATCAGAGTCAAGTTAGGCCACTCATAGTGCCTCCCTCCACCACCACTTACTGGAAATAGAGTCACCAGGTTATAGGTGTACAGAGGATCTCACTCAAACTAATCCAAGGCATTTTTCCAGTGCCAATATTGTATCCCAATCTTAATCATAAAAAACCTGCAGAATTAGAGGTGTGCTGCAGAAATGTTTAGTGAGCAAATTGTTCATAAATTTTAAAATCCAGAGCCAAGGAGAAGCTTCAGGCTCCTGTGCCTGTACTTTACATGCTCTAGCTTTCTTTTAGGCACTAAAAGAAATGGAGAGCTAAATGTCACAGTAGTTTATGGAAAGTCAACAGCCCCATCCTACTAACTTCCCCTCTCCACCTTACATGAGAGGATAGAGCAATACATAACAACTTACAGATTACTCGTTATCATTTAGTCACCAAGCACCTCCATGGCAATCTTTTTCTTAAGACTTGAAACCTTCGGAATTGTACTCCTTTTGTCCTAGCTAAGAGGATCTGCCTGCATGGAAAATGAGTGCACAGAGAACACTGCTGTTTGAAACAGACACTGGCTCAACTAAGAACTTGGAAAACCAACAGTTGCCTAAAGAAGAATCAGTTGCCTCACAAGAATCAAAGTACTCCCCCGGAGCACACTCAAACCCCCGGCTTTCATTACTGCCCAGAACAAAGCAGTAGCTTTTTCCTGACATATTAACACATGTAAATGAAAAACAATTGGCCTTAGCAACAAACACCTCCCGGGTATTAAGTTTGAAAGTCTCCCATCAGAACCCAGACACACACACACAGGAAAAATCCTTTGTTTTGTCCTTGCCAGTTCTGCAAAAGCAGAAAACAGCAGGAAGCAGAAACCTATACTAAAATTATTGCTTTCAATCAATTTGCACCTGTGAGGATCATCCTCATCATATCAATTTATACACAGAAATCAAGCATCAGTCGTAAAGGGGCAGCAAGTAGAAATAGTCACCTACTATTCACTCATCCATGAGAAAACAGATCAAGTTTTCCAGTGCACTTACTCCATGTCATTGTGTATTACACAAGGTTAAGAGTAGAGGCTGCTTTTTCCTAAGAGTTTCCACAGAACACCTTCCACACTCCTACTCTTAAGGATTTCCAGCTACATAGTGAATACAGGCAAAACCAGCTATACTGTGTCACAACAGCAAGAGCATGAACTTACTGGCACATCCACGTATTCACCACAGCCAATCTAAGTCACTCTGCATCCAAAGGTCCTTTGGGAAATTATGAGTAAAACAATCACAAATCAGAATGAGCTCTCAAAGTATTAAAGAAACCCAACTACAAACAGGAGAATTCAACCCTCTCTCTTCCCCTGCACTACCACCTTTTATGTTACTTCACATTGCCAAGAGGAACACACAAAAAACATGAACCCACATGAGATAACAAAGCTCTCTGCCAAACACTAGAACTTTTCAGTGCAGTATTTCTGAAAGCATCTTTGCAGACATCCAATTTTTCTACTGAAGACATCTTTCTGTGTGCATCCTTCTGGCACAGCCAGGTCAGGTAGCTATCTAGATATATAGATATGCTAGATATACAGCATATCCAGCACATGTTCAGACCAAGCTTCATGTGTTTCAATTTGTGCCCACTGCCTCTTGTCCTGTCATAGGGCACCACTGAGGAAAGTTCAGCTTCTCCAGTCGCCTCATCAGGTATTTTTTATATATTAGTATATATCTTTTTAGAAGTTTGACATGGTGCTTTGGGACATGGCTCAACAGTGGACTTCTAGTTGCTGCTTACTTCTTGGGTGGGCCTAGCAGATTGGTTTTCAATCCACCTCATTTTAGATTTCTCTAAATTGTACTTCACCACATAGTCCATGAAGATGTTACTGGAAAGCATGGAAAGTCCTACTAAAGTCTAGATTAACAGCAACCACTACCCAATCTTTTGACCACAAAATGCTAGCAGGTGGGCCAGGCATGACCTCCCCTTTGGAAAGTAATGTCAGCTATGTCCACTTTCAAGTCCTCAAGAGGTTTGAAAATAGTTTCCAAGACTTACTCCATCACTTTCCCAGGAATCATCAAGATGAAGTTGATTGAATCTTTCCTCTTGCTCTTTTGAAGATAGAAGTGATATTGATTTTCTTTCAGTCCCAGATTTTTTGTTCAGATACAACAAGAAAATAATTTTTTTGGAAGGTCACATATCAACAAGGAACAGGGTTCTGGATAAAGAATACCACACACCTTCTAAAATCTATACCCACCTTCTTCCCTGATCTTCCCCACATGGCAAAAATCTCAAAAACACGATTGGTCTTTCTTCTGCCACTCACCAGAATCAGGTTTGTGGAAGCACAGGAAAAAAAACACAAGAGGAAAAAAGAAAAGCTACTTCAACTTTCCCAAGATCACCTTTTTAAAGCTGAACTTTTTCTTGTAGTTTCAAAAGACACTACAACTGTCTAATAAGGGTGACCAAAGTAACAAAATATATAGAGGGGCTTTCAGACGGCACTAGACTACAAACACACTTTCTAAGATAGCTCATACAGTCATGTATCACCTTTATGGAATACGGAATAATCTTTGTCCAAGTCTCCAATGTTAATGTAAAGAGAACAGAGCTACACAGACACAATCTGCAGCCTTTCCTATATAACTACCAAAAAAAAAAAAAAACCACCGAAGTCAGGAACACAACAAACAAC
Organism: Neopelma chrysocephalum; assembly: GCF_003984885.1. Taxonomy (NCBI): domain Eukaryota; kingdom Metazoa; phylum Chordata; class Aves; order Passeriformes; family Pipridae; genus Neopelma; species Neopelma chrysocephalum. Next base: position 4,371,333 of record NW_020897737.1, on the reverse strand, counting down.
TCAATACTTAAAACACTAGCAAGAATTCAACTAAAAATGATGGTTATACAGTGAACCGAACAGCTCTGCTTGGGGGTTACCTGAGAAATCAACCACTGCAAGGATACTTGTCCTGGCTTGCTTACTGCACAAATACAGGGTCCCTCTGCTTGTGGATTCATCAGTATCTGAAGGCTCACACCTGATGACTCCTGCAGCACAATGCACTAAGGAAGATTAAAAAGAATCCACCACAAGAAACTGAGAGGGGTTTTTCCTTCTTAGCTTTTGGCAAAACTTTTAGAAGACTCTCATTGCTGCTGGAAGCACCTGAGGGACCATATTATGTTTTCAGTTAGAGAGGACAAGTCCCACAAGAACATTCTATAAAACAAGTTTAAGACACCAAGCATGTCAAATTCTGACAGCCAGGACAACTCTGAAGGAGAAGCTATTTGAGTACTGCCCCTTCAAAAAAAAAAAAAGAGTAGAAAAGAACTGCCAGGTTACTATACCTTTCACAATAATCACATGCAGAGTTAAATAATGTTTGAAAAGTCTCTCCTGTCCACCCTGACATTTACAAATTATTTCCTTTTTTATTTGATAAAATACATGCTTTAAAATAGTTTTTCTATACCTTGCACCTAATTGCAACTAGTTATGATGTGACATCCTATCACAGTTAACAACTTTTTAAATGCTTATCTTCTGGAATGGTGCACAACAGATCACTAAGTCCTGCCACTCTCTAGTAACTCTGAAAGAAAAAACATTTTAGGCTTCCACAATTAACAGTGGCTTTGCATTCCAGAAGTCTCACTGCTGTTCAATATTCACACAAAAGTTTAGTTAAAAAGGCTTTTAACTTTTTTCCTTTCCCTAATTGCTATTTTACCCTGTAAGAGTCTTAAAGGTTTTTCCACTTTATACAAGGTCACTGTTCTTCAATACAGAAGCAACATTTGCTTAGATGACGTGAAATATTTGTCACACTGTTCTGAACAACCCACAAACAGTATCTTTTACCTTTTAAGCATCTAAGTCTCACAACATACTCTTTCAGACTAACTGTTTAGCCAAGTCTAACTTTGCTATGGCAAGACATCATTTCATTAAACTTCTTGTAACTCTTCACCTCAACAGATTATCAGAGCTGAGCAGTAGGCCAAGAGGTAAACCAAAGGTATTTGTGAACTAACATTCTCACATGTAATTTTGGCATACCACCTTTACACAGAGTATTTATGCACTCAGAAAACCTCCTTCTTACGATGGGTAGCTTGAGCCTTAACATCATCAAATGTGGTTTCAATGCCTCAACTCCACTAACCTCACTTGTCTCTCCCACTAATGCATAAACTCAAGTCCATCATCTGGCATACAAAGACTGTTCACATTTTGAATCTTAGCACCAGCTGAAATATCTGCAAAAAAAAAAAAAAAAAGAAAGGACAAAATGCATTGGTAACAGAACTTCAGCATGCCTAAGTAATGCCAGCTCTCCTGCTCACTTACATCTCTCAAGCTATTTTCATCACCTAGTACCTGACCATCCTTTAGAAACATTAAGAAAAGTGATTAGTTCTTGTCATATGTACCTTCCTCTCCTCCCAAGGATTTTGCTATTTAAAAGGCATGGTCAGAGAAGTGTACCTGAAATGGGAAATACTGATGTGTCAAAAGCAGTCTTCATTTCCTGCAGGAATTTGCCCAGCAGCCTCTAATCAGACCCTCATGAAAAATATCTCCCATGCTGCTGACCTCCACCTTTCCAGGTGACAGCTCCTTCAGGTCTCAGCAAGCAGCCATTGAAAATTCAACGTCACGTTGGAGAATCACATAATTATATTTTCAGAGTTCCAGTCCTGAAGCATTTTAATCTTCAAAACTAGAAACCAACTAAAGCAGGGAATGAGTTCATAGCAGTCCTTACTACTAAAAATGGAAAGCTATTAATTCCTGTATTAACACCTCCTGACAAGCCCCATTTGTTCTCTGACACACAGCAGGCCAGTTCTCAGTCCAGACCTGTCAGAACTAGGCTGTGGAGACCCGCAGGGCTCGGCTCAGAACAGCCCAGCCAAAAGCACAGGCCGAGCCCACACCACTCAGGGAGATTGCTAAGGGAACATTACTAAAACAGATCCACTCTGGAACTGCAGCTGCAAAGTAGCTGCAAACACACCTTTAGCCAAGGTTGCAAGTCCAGACACATTCACTTGAGTCTTGTTTAATCTTTATTTACATGGTCTTCGCATACACATCACAGTCCAGGAGTCAGCAAATCTTGCTAGCATACCCTAAATCACTAAGGTAAAGAGATAAGCGTATCATCTGCACGTTATCATTGTAATCAGATGTTTCAGCACTTCAGACAATTCAATACTTGACAGAACCAGTCAAATTTAGCTACAAGGATCAGAGATGCCATTCCCCCACAACATCTTCAAATATACTTAATGTGTTTTTAAAGCTAACTGCAGTCAGCTCCTGCCAAAATTTGCCTCAGAAGAAAAACAAAGCCCCAGCATTTCTAGTACATCAGGCAACAAAAGCACCCATCACAGAGAACATGAAATTAAAAAATCACTCTCTATATAGCTAAGTGCTCAAAGATTTAATTGATGAGGTTTCTCATTTATAATCTTAGCAATTTCCAAGTACTTAGTATTAGTTTAAGCCCTTCTCCTTCATACACAAGCTTGACTTACTTGAAAAACAACCCTGCAAGTCTTCAAGAAAAAAATCAACTTTTTAATGCCAGCCATCTCTTCTGCTTTCTCTGATATTTCCATGCTTAGTATGGGATGAAACATGACTCAACAGCTAGAACTGCTGATTATCTGCTAAATAAAGCAAACCCAGTATCAACTCCAAATTGTCTTTACTACACCACGATAAAGCTCAAAGCACACGAGCAGCTGAACTTCTAGAGTTTTCACAGAGGTTTCAGAGATGGTCACAAGAAAAAGCCAATACAGCACTCCTCCTCCTCATCTAGTTCTCTTAAACACTCCTCTTTCTGGGAAATCATCCCTTCAGAAAGGTATTTTTTTAATTAGTCCTTCAAGTGAGGAAACTCAACTAACAAGGCTCCTCGAAGGGATGCAAAACTCAACCTTGTCTACTTTCTCCCCTCCAAAAATTTAGATTAGCACAGCCAAAAACAAGTACCACAAAACTGTGGTACTGCTCTACAAAGAACATCAAGACTTCCAATCAAAACAAAGACAAGAATGAAAATACTAGTTGAACTGCATGCAGTTCAAATATTTAACAATTTGAAAGCCTAAGTAAAAACTTCAATACTGAAAGAATATTTAAGAGAGTAACTTAAAACATCTTATAATTAAAATTCTTTCCTCGTGCAGATTCAGAATGTGCAGTGGACTCTGCAGACAGGAACAAAGCCACAGACAGAGCGAGCTCAGCCCACAAAAGGTAACTCCCTTTTATCTCCACAAAAACATTCATTTGAAGAAAAACAGATCATGTGCACACACATCAACTTATCATTTTTCTTAAAAATTCAAGGATTGCCTTACCTGCACTCCAACCCCGGCATTCCCATTGTGTGCTAATTCATACAAGAATTTTGTATGAATTTGTTTCAGCAACTGTGCCAGCTCAGGTCATCACTGCCCTCCTCCACCAGCTCACTCATCTGTGCCCTGGCCCTGAATATCATCAGCAGAACTGTCTGTGCCACCGTATCATCAATTATATATAACCCCCCAACAATAATCCCAAACAGTAAACCTGCAGACAGTTAAAACTAATTTCCAACTAAATGTCTTTCCAAAGCAGCTTTCTGAGGCAAACAGAAGAACCCAAATCTCCCAAGAGTCTCCTTATTATCTCCACTCCCACCCTTAGAGAAATGTGAAGAACACTGATCAATTCAATATTCAACAACCAAGAAAACTAAGTTTATATGACACATTCATGTATGGATGGGAACACTCCCATGTACAAGCAGATTTACAACATACAATATATCTAAAATCAATCCTGTACAGGTCTAAGGCATCAAGTATCTACATACTTTCATAATAAAGTCCTTAAAATAAATAACTTGAGGAGTCTCAAATTCATCCCTTTTGATGAAAAACACAACTAAGGCCTTCTACACCTCAATTAAGGAAGGCCACCTATCTGTGACCATTTTTATAAATGTTAAAGTAGCCTTCCTGTATTTTAGAATAGGGAACACTATACTATTTGCTTGCTAAAGTTGTCTGTTTATCTCCCAGGTCACAGATAAGATACTTCTGCTCAAAGGGCTGAGCTCTAGGGTTGCTAATTTAAGCAGCTCTTGAGGAGACCATCACCAAAAGTCAGGCTACGCTATCCAGCTATCAGAGATTCAACCTTGCTTATATTTAACTGACAGTTACATAGACAGGCAAAAGGGCCTTTGTTCTTTTGACTAATACATTTTTGTACCACACTTCAATAATTTTTTTCAAGTTTGAAAAAACTTGTCAGCTTTTAGCAGAAGTACATGGCCTCACTCAGCTCACGCAGCCCCGTTCCCAAGACAGGGTCGTGTTCCTCTCCACCTTAAACCAACGCAAGAGGACCTGTTTTGTCCTCTAACTCCTCAGATCCATGTTTTTATTGACATTGCTGACCTCTCTCCGTATTTCCAACCACCTTACAGAAGTGATGATGGCAAACACTAAGAAATGCCTAATGTGACAGTTATGATTCTCAAGATCCTTGCTTTGTACACACTGGAATCCTAAAGAATGTACATGACATGCACCACAATCCCAACAGTCCCAGAGAACTGGACTGCCTGAAGAAAACAAGGCTGTTATTGAAGGGGTTTGTCACGTACCAAGTCAGACAATGAGAACAACCCAGCAGAACCTCCACCTTCTGCAGCACAGGCAGTTGCTAGCAAACAATTGCACATGATTAACACGTTAATAAATTACCACATGACAAAATCCCATCTTCCTCATGCAGAGCTGTGCCCTCCAGATCCTTTCACTGCCACCCAAAGAGAGCCTCCCTCCTTTACTCACAGAGAACCTCAGAAGACTGAGGATGAAGACAAGTCACACACAACAGAGAACAAAGTAATAAATAGATCACAGAAAACTTAACATCTCAGTAATACTATCCCACCCTTAATACTCATGTTCGCTCTTGATGCTCAACAGTAACATTGAAGCCTTTATATAGCTGCTATGTTAAAAGTGAACACCGAGAAACATATACATATTATTTCAACCATCTATCACGACTCATACAAGCAGATTCTTAAGAAGTGCCATCATAACCATGTGCAGTTATTTCAAGATGTGTTGCAATGAAACAAACTATCGTTCAAACTTGCTTTCATAACCTAAAGTCTTGCCTTCCTACAAGCTACAGATGTCATTTACCTGGACTCCTGTAAAGCCTTTGACACAGTCCATCACAACATCCTTCTCTCTAAATTAGAGAGAGGTGGATTCAATGGATAAGAAAGTGGTTGGATGGTCGCACCCAGGAGGCAGTGATCAATGGCTCAGAGTCCCAATGGACATCAGTGACAAGTGGTGTCCCCTCAGGGGTTTGTACTGGAACTAGCATTATTTAATATCTTTATTAGTGACAGACAAAGGGAGTGAGTGAACCCTAGCAAGTCTGCAGATGACAGCAAGCTGAGTGCTGTGGTTGCCACACCAGAAGGACAGGATGCCATCCAGAGGGACCTGGACAAGCTCAAGAAGTGGGCCCACAGGAACCTCATGAGGTTTAAGCAAGACTAAGTGCAAGGTGCTGCACCTGGGTCGAGGCAAATCCCTGTATCAATCCAGGCTGGGGGATGAACAGATCCAGAGCAGCCATGATGAGAAGGACAAGGGGCTGCTGGTGGATGAGAGGCTGGACATGACCCGGCAATGTGAGCTTGCAGCCCAGAAACCAACCATGCCCTGAGCTGCATCCAAAGCAGCATGGCCAGCAGGTGAGAGAGGGGATTCTGCCCCTCTACTCTGCCCTGGTGAGGCCTCCACCTGGAATACTGTGTTCAGCTCAAGAGTCCCCATCACAGGAAGCACAATGACCTGTTGGAGCAATTCCAGAGGGCCCAGAGGAGGATCACCAAGATTAGAGGGATGGAGCATTTCTTCTATAAGGAAAGACTGAGAAAATTGGGATTGTTCAGCCTGGAAAAGAGAAGGCTTTGAGGTGACCTAATTGCAGCCTTCCAAGTACCTGAAGGGAACTTATAAGAAATCTGGAGAGGGACTATTTACCTGGAGTGACACAACAAGGGGGAATGGCTTCAAACAGAGAATAGGCTTAGGTTAGATATCAGGAAGAAATTCTTTACTGTGAGGGTGGTGAGGCACTGGGATAGAATGCCCAGAGAGAAGCTGGGATGCCCCATTCCTGGAGGTGTTTGTTCAAGGAGAGGTTGGATGGGGCTCTGAGCAACCTGACCTAGTAGAAGGTGTCCCTGCCCATGGCAGGGGCATTGGAAATAGGTGATCTTTAACTTCCTTCCCTTCTTGCCCAGGCCATCCTACGACTCCAGGATAAGCTGGCAACTTTAACAGTTATATCTACCCAAAAATACATATTCGTCGAAAAATGAGGACACAGCTTTTTGCAGAACGAAGAGTGTGCATTTACCAAATTCACAGATTTTGCCTTCTCCAGAATTCAAACATAGAGATGCAACAGATTCAGCTGCGATCTAGAAATAACATATTATTCTTACAAGATCTGAAGGTCCAAAACCGCACATTTAATTTTACTAAATGCCTTTTCAGGTAATTCCAGACTATTCAGAATTTTTATTGCCCACATAATTTGCAGCAGAAACCTCAACTAGTGGACAATCCATGTTTCAGCATTCAAACGCTGTAACATAAACTACACATGTACATTCACCAATTTTGCCTATTTAAACAACTCTTCATGCTTTGGGCCACAAACACTAGACAAGAGGAAAAAGTCCACATAAAAAATACAAACCAACTTCCAAGTTGTCATGGGTGGAAGAAAGTTCTTCACGTCTCACTGACGATGTCTGTTGTGCTGAGCCAAACATAAGAAGAGAAAGCCTTCTTCCTTCCTTTGATCTACATGGCAACACTTCTACAGTTGGTCCATCAACCCACACCTATTTAGGCACATCCATCTTGGTCAGAGAAGGACACAACCAATATCTTCAAAAGTAAAGGGAAATGGAATAGAAAAGCCTATCCAAGGCCAAGACAATAATTAGGATCATTACCACATTAATTAATGGCATTGTTTTTTATATAATAGAACAGCCACCATACCCGTGGCTTATTTGCAATACATCTAGTCCTACTTTTATCCCTGGCAATTCTGACTCTTCTGCAGAAGCCAGTCATTGACGTAACTCTTGAACCTGCGATAGTCCAGGGAACTACACAGGCAAAGAGCTCATTGAGGGGGCTGTGTGGTATCTACAAATATAATTTTTATACTGGTTTAGCTTCCTAATTCTGTTCACGCTAGGTCAGTCAAGCACAAGGTGCAAGGAGGACAGCAGGACTACCTCATTGACCATTAGATCATCATTTGAGTGGCTGAGCTGCTCTACAGAAATCTCTCTGTAAAATGGAAACTGCAAGATTTTCACTGTGAAACACAGTACAATACCATAAAGTGCACTGCTTGGGAACAGCTCCACTATTACCTTCCCCTCCCAGCTCCTGGCTTTCTGAAGTGCACACACATCAATGCCACAAAGGGCGCAGCACGCAGCAAAGCCCCTGTGCTCAGGAACCTCTTTCTCAAATCAATCTATTAATAGATTTTGTCTGTAGATGCGGGGAACTGCCTTCACACCTCCCTCCCTCCAAAAAGGGAGGGAGAAAGGGGTTCGACACACCAGGCCAGACAGGGGGCGGGAAAGCCAGACCGAGCCCGCGGCCTTGCTCAGCACTCACCGAGCCGCTTTGGCGCCCACGGCAGCTCCCCCCCTTCCCCCATCAAACCTGTCCACGCATCCCGGCCCCTTAGGAACGCGGCTCTCGCCGCGGTTCCCGGCCCGAACGTGCTCCCTACAGACCCCCACGGGCTCAGGCCCTGCCACTGCCCGCGGCTCCAGCGCCAATCGCTCCCTCCACGCGTCCGGGCGGCACTGCAGTGACCCGGCAATCCCGCACCGCACCCCCGCACCGCCCGGTGGGAGCCGAGAGCCACTTTATCGCCGCCGCCTCCAGCGCGGTGCGGGGGCGGCTCCGCGGGGAGCCCCGGCCCGGCCGCTCGCACGTAGACAGGCCCTCCTTCCTTCCCTCCACCCCTGGGGGCCCGCGGCGCGGCACCTCCCGCCCGCCTTCCCTGCCCCCGCGGGGAGAGCGCGCCCTGGGGCCGCCACGGGGATCGCCCGGCCCGGGGGCACCCGCACGTCCGCCCTTCCCATGCCGAGCTGCCCCCAGCGCGGCGGGCTCGGGGCAAGAGGCCGCGGCGGGCCGCCCGCCTGCCCGCGGGGACAGCGGCGGGTACCGCGGGCACGCCCGGCCCCGCGGGGACGCGGAGAAAGGCCCGCAGGGGGAGGCGGCGCCCGCGCGGGGCCGGCAGGGCGGGAGGACGCGGCGCTTCCACGGCGGGGCCGCGGGGAGACCCCGCCACGGGGGGAAGGGTCGCGGCCCCCTCCCCGCTTTCCTGCGCCGCCGTTACCTGTGGCGCCGAGCAGGAAGTCCAGGGTGCTGTGCCGCGCTCCTGCTGCTGCCATAGTGAGGTAGAGCCCTGTGCCATGCCTGGAGCAGCGGCGACGGCGCGGACCGTACGGCGGAGCGGCCCTATATGCGCGCGGGGCTGCGGCGGCGCCGCGGGGGGGGAGCGGCGGCGGGGCGGGGCCGGGCCGGCGGGGCGGGACCGCCGCGGAGCGGCGGGAGGGAAGCGGTCGATCGGCACCTCGTGGGGCTGGGCCGCGGCTCGGCGTCCGAAAAATAGCCTGGGGAGGCCCTTGGGATGCTGGTCACACAGCCCGGTGAAGTCCCGTAGTGCTGTCCTGGCCCTGAGGCCGCGGACCGATGCCGGCGGCGGCAGCGATGGTGGCCTCGGGCTGCTGCACTTCACCTGCTGCCCGCGGTGGGCACGGGGGGGGGCCCGCCGGCCTTCGCTGCAAAGGGACCACCATCAGGGCCACTGTAAGGCCTTTTATTTAAAGTCATTTTTTCTTCTCTAACGGGTAACTGTAAAACAGCGTGCTGAAGGCAAAGATTACATTAACCACGTGCAGCTACAAACCCAGAAAAACAGTATGCAGAAGCAGTTAACTACAGAACTGGTCACCGAATGACAAAATCACGGAATCAATTAGATTGAAAAAGACCTCTGAGATCACCGAGTCCAACCTACGAACAAACACACCACCATGTCAAGCAGAGCATGGCACTGAGTGCCACGTCCAGATTTTGCATAAACAACTCCAGGGACAGTGACTCCACCACCTCCCTGGGCAACCCATTCCAGTGTCTAATCACCCTTTCTGTAAAGAAATTCCTCCTGATATCCAACCTAAACCTCCCCTGGTGCAGCTTAAGACTGTGTCCTCTTGTCCTGTCTCTGGTTACCTGGGAAAAGACATTGATCTGGCTATGACCTCCTTTCAAGGGAGTTGTAGAGAGTGATAAGGTCACCCTTGAGCCTCCTCCTCTTCAGGATAAACAACCACAGCTCCCTCAGCTGCTCCTCACAGGACTTGTGCTCCAGACTCTTCACCAACTCTGTTGCCCTTCTCTGGACCTGCTTCGGCACCTCAGTGTCCTTCCTGAATTGAGGGACCCAGAACTGGACACAGTACTCGAGGTGTGGCCTCACCAGTGCCAAGTACAGGGGAAGATGTTTGTCTGTCGGTTCCTATGAGCTTTGCCAGCTCTTAGTTCCTTTAATTTTATTGCAGGATTGAGAGCAGGTTTGCACAATGCCATGCCATGGTTTCACATGATTCCACAATTAAATTAAGAGATTTACAAGTAATTGTTATTGTGTAATCCAATGTGCTACCATGATTATTTCTATTCACTTGGAATAAGGTGGGGTTTTTTCAGGGCAAATTTACAGTATCCTTGTTTGGAACAGCTATAGTTCCACACAGGCACTCTGAGCAAAGCAAAAATGTTCTCTGGAGATACGCATCAGAGGAAGCACAGACATCTGCAGTTCTGTAGTAACTACAGTTTCATCAGCTGTTGTTCATTTGAGACAGCTCATGCATGAGAGGCTTTTTTTAATGATTAATTAGCTAAAATATATGGCTTTGCAGATTCCCATTCAACATCTTTGATTCAATCCTGGATGTTACAGGGGATTACATAGTTCTCTTTGGGTGGCTTGTGTACCCTTGTTGCCATTCCATCAGGAATTCTTATTTTTCTTAGTGCCATGACTTTTTTCTTTAACCAAAATTAGCGGTTTTCTGCTGCTTTGAACTCTCTACCATTCTTTTTCCCAAACATGCAGCTGCCATAAGACAGCCAGGAAAATCCCTACACTTTAAAATCTCTTACATCTCTCACCATTGCTGGTGGCGGCTGGAGTGGTTTCAGTTACTTCATTCCATAAAGGAACTTTCTGGATTGATTTTTGCTCTCTTCAATGGAGCAACGCCTTGTGTTCAGTTCAACGTATTACATTATCTTTCCATTGTGGAATAATTGGAAGAAGGTAATAGTGATGTTGTCACCTAAGTACCTTCAAATGTATTTGTTCATACGTGCCAGGTGCCAAGCTAAATTATGCCCTTACATACACACGAACAGCTTTGCTGGGTTTACAGAAAAAACATCAATATGTCATACAAATCTTTTCCTGGCATTAATTTTGCAGCTTAAGGCCGACTGTTCCAGACTGGCACTTGAGGAGAGGTGGAGCATCATCTTTTTAATTAAATTTGCTGATGAAAAAAGAGCAGTGGTCTTACTGTTTCCTATTTTATATGTGTGAGAATTTTATGGATTAGTAGTGGATTCAACTGAAGAGCTGAAAAGGCTAATAAATTATTTCAGAGAAAAATATGAAGTCTTTCTTTCTTAAACTTTGACTTAAAGGATGGTTATTAGCCATAAATGGCTTTTGCAGCTGTTCATTATGTTAGGTGGAACTGGGAAAGCTGGCAAAACAGCATGAACAAATTCAATAAAGCGTGGAAAAGAAGAAGTTCATCTTAGAAACTTCGGTAGAGCTGTAGGAAAACATTGAACAAGAGGAAGAAACTCACAATATCAACATGTAGGAGTGAAAGCAGACAGTAAATTACATATGGTTTTACAGAAAAGCATAATAACAAAGCCCACGGAATTTAAGCCTCCATGTGAAGGATCCCATTGCTGAGGAAGGAACTAATAGCCTTTCTCTTCCGTTTCTTTGGCATGACTACTCTGTACACGATACTTAACTAGGTCATGCCTGGGATATTTTTGGGAATCTTCCTGTTAGAAAATTACACTGAAGGGAATTTTAAAAAGAGCAATTAAAATAATTAAGGAGATGAAGGGATTGATTTATGAGACAAGATCAAAAGATCTAGAATATTAAAACATGTTTCACAAATACTGTGGTGTTTGGATGACATCATGTTGTTAAGATTAGCACAGACTATATGGAAAGAGTTTGATCAGTGTAAGATTGTGTGCATGTCTTGAAGCCAGTGCAGACTGCAAAAGGGGGTTCAATAGGAGAAAAAGATTGAGGCATTGATGGTTGCCGGGTCATGGAAAGTTTTGTGCTGAAAATCGAGGGCAGAGACCCTACCCTCTGCAGGTAGATTGGACAGATTAGATAAAAGACACTGGCTCTTGGGAACAATCTTGCACTGCAAAATAATTGAGACAAAGGCCTTGCAAAGTTAAAATCAACTTCTTCTCACAGACAGCTAAGAAATATCCTTTAAAAAAAAAGATTTTTTTCCTCATGTTTATGACTTGTTCAGAAATTCATTCACTTCAGGTCCTTCTGAGTCCTGCTTAGGGTGCACTAGGGTCACTTCACAATAGTAGACTCTTTTTCCTGAATGGCTAAAGAAGTTTCTAAAGCAATGGTACATTTAAGACAGGAGTTCACAAAGGTTGTGTCAGCCCTTGTTTAGGAATACTTGCATGTCTCTTGGCTCTATCACTTGTGAATAACATGGCCATCTCATAATGCTAACTGAAACCATGAAATCAAACAAACTATTTAAAAATATACAGTTTCTCTCCCCATACCTGGTTCTGTATATTTAAAGTATTGTAAACATTAATGCATTACAATTAAATAAGCAGAATAACATGTGCAAACATGTAATCCCATGCTGAAGTGCCTGCTAGAAGACAGTAGCAAAATGTGAAAAGCAGGGGCTGCAAACAAAAAGGGGTTAGAATTTGATGCAAACCCCTGATTGTGCTTTCATCATCTTCACTGTTTATGAATCTTACTGGGTTAGTTTTTTCCCTAGGAATTTTAATTTTTTAAACACAACTCTAGTCCTTTAGTATTTGTTTATAATTGATAGAAGTCATGGTAAATTTTGAGGAGTAGGAGAGGGAAGATAGTACTTCATTTTAGAAAAGTAGTGCACACAGGAAAGAGTCTTGTAAGTTAATGGTTGCTTTAGAAATTATTTGAGGTAACAATTTGGTACCACAATTATGAGCAACCATGAAATTCACCACTTTGGAAAACAGCATTATCTTATTATATAAGACAAATTCATGTTTTCTAGAGGTGAACATCTGTTTAATACAGATAAGAAAAGTAGAACTGAGTATTCTAATGAATTTACTTCTTTAATTCTTATTTCTGCTTTTGTGCCTGAGCATGTTACTGTTTACTAAAACAAATACAATTTATTTCCCTCTTCTTGGATGCTTGCAATCTAATATATAGACTTGCTGGGGCATAGCTCTGGAGGCTTAAAAAAAAAGAGATAGCAAACTGTCTGTTTCAAATTAAATTGAGGCAGTGTGGAGCCTGCATCTTACTGGAAATCATTAAAAAAATCTCTAACTTTAAAAACAAGCATATTGAGTTGAACATGGAAACATACTCAAGTAGATTACAAGATGAGTAAAGACCTCTTTTTTTTTTCTAAATTCTGCAAAGAAAGACCCTGGAGAGTCAAATTATATCATAGGATGTAAGACTTCTCACAGAACAAGAGAACAATTTCAGGAAGTTTTAGTGAACTCAGATAAGAGTTAATTACTTAAATAAGTGCTACCATAAATTATAGAGGCTATTATACTCTCTGCTTTTTGAGAGCCCTCTGCTGTATTTCAGCCAGAGTGCTGCTTTTGAACCCTTGGGATTTCCTTTGGTCCAAATAGACTCCAGCCTGTTTCTTTTGGTCCGAGTTTATTTACCACGGAGGTGAGACCTCAAGTCCAGTCATCCTGGGATCCTGGTTATCCTGCATACCTTCAGGGTCATCTTACTTGTGTTAGCACACTCACTAATCAGGTTTCAGTCTTGACAGAAACTAGCAAATTATTTTGCTAACACAGAGAAGTAGCCACAGAAACCACTGACAGACCATTCCTTATGTTTACCTCCCCACCAGCACCCTCTAAGCTTAGCCTTTAGGACTGTACCTCTCACCTGCGCATAATGGCAGGTTTGGGGGTTTTTCCTAACTGCCAAAATGCCACAGGCCTGACAGAGTTTCTTTCTGTGTTTCTGTATAGATGTTTGACCACTTGACAGAATTCCCCAGAATCTCAATGAATATAAAGACTAGATGAACACTGCTTTTCCACCCCAACTACACTCTTGCCTGTGAACTCATCACATGATGCAGCAAAATGGGATCAAGCTTTTCCTTGACATCTGTGTCATCTCTCAGAACAATTAGATCCTATAAGCAGTCCCTTTTGGTTTTTGAAAATAGCCCCTGAGGAATCTTTATATAATTTCTATCAGATGACCTCCCCCACTCCTTCATCCCACTTATCATCTGATCCTTTGGGCAGCTCATCAGGTGATTTCCAGTACCACATCAGATGATCATGATCTTGGATAGCAACCAAAGGACTTTCCTGGTTTGTCCACCTTCTTTATCATGCCTGTAACATAGTCTGGATATACCTCCTCAGGCACCGATAGGGCCTGCTAGTACTAGTTTTTCTTTATGACCTAAGCTATAGAAGTTAGGTCTGATAGCTGCATCAGCTTGTTAGAATATCTTAACCACTCCCAAGTGGTGACTTACAGACCCAGCTACAGGACAGGACCTGTGGTTCACAATCAAAAAGAACATAACAGAAAAAATTGGATCCTGATGCCTTATTTCCCTACACACAAAGCAGAACGATGGCAAGCTTAGGTGAGGTCAGAAAACCAGTGCTGGGGGTTGGCTATGTGCGATATGGTTGGGACTTTAAGATAACCCTCTCCATGTTTGCATCTGCAATACAACAGAATAATTTTTTTTATTACCATCAGCTGGTTTTGTTTGTTTGTCTATTTTCTATTCCTCCATTTTGTCTCTATTTCCTAATAATTACTGTCACAAAACCAGTAAAGCACATTTCCCCAATCCAGTCAAGTCACAACATCTTGTCTATTGATTATAATTTCCTGTGCAGATGACTTCAGGGAGACATTAACCCTAGATATCAAAAAACACACGGGTAATGAACGGGTAAATCCCCTATTTTTATCCACTCTGTATCCAGTGGATGCCATTCTCCTTTTTTTTTACCAGCATTAGCAGCTACAGTTGAAATAATGTAAAAATTAAATCAGACCAATGAAATCTTAAGAAAAAAACCAAAACAACCTGGTCAGAGAGAGGGAATATCTTTTTATGCTTGGTAAAACTCTTTAAATTAGGGGAAAATATATATGGCTTGATAATTTGTAACCCTGGCCTTTCATAACATGACGGAAATAATATTCTTTCTGATCAAAGTGTTTTTATGGAGGGAGGTAAACTCTGCACAGAGAAGCATAGATGGCAAATTAATTAAAATTAGAATGATTAATTCATCCAGGCAGCATGAGGAGGCAGTAAAACAGATGAGCAAAAGAGAGGCAGTGTCAAAAAAAGACAATGGAAAAGCTCTTTTATCTAAGCTAGAGACCAGTAATATGTACCTTACTTTGTACACATGTTTAACAATATTGTTTCTCATAAAATTGTTCCTTTTAGTTACCTCTTCTAATTCCCTTTTGAGTGACAATGCCTCAGTGTGCACTTTGTGAGAAATGCTGATAGCTGATAATGTGAATTTTATTCTCATGTCTGTATTATATACTGGATTCAGGACTTCTTACATGAAATTCTGTTGCCACCAAAGTCAAAGACAGACTTACTTTTGACTTCAAGGGAGCCAGAATTTCAGTATTTGTCTGGTGCACTGCAGACAAGGTTAGACCAATACTGTTTGCTACATAGTCATTTGACTTTCCAGGCAGAATTATATGTAACTGCATTCCAAATATAAAACCAAGGAAAATGAACAAAATGCTTAAATATATGCTAATAAATCATTCTAGTTACAATTAATCTATGAACATGCTGTCATAACTCTATAAGGGGTATTGGTGTATGTTCATGGGGTCAGCTTTTTTATTATGAGACGAGGTATTACCATCTTGCCTGTCATGAGAGAACCTTTTGATTGCAAGTGCAATACAAATTCCAAGTCAGAAAATGGTCTCTTCCTCAAAGGGATTTCCAGATTAAATAAAGGTGCCTGTCTAAATAGGCCAAGGTGTCACTGCAGAGCAGCTGTTCCACATCAGGCTCTCCTGTGAGGCCTGTGCACGAAGCTCATCTCATCTAACCTCAGATGTCTACAATCCAGAAGCCTGCATTTGATCTGGTTGTCTTGACTGCACTCAGAACCAGCAGTGAGCCAGTTTTAAGATGTGATTCATTTCACTCTGCAGCCTAAACCAGAGCAGATAAAACATGTTCTGTTTCTATCTATTGGCTATGAACACTTCAGGTGAATTCCACATCAGTGGAGTGCTTTGCACAAATTAAATTATTTTCCTTCCATTCAGAGATATTCTCAACATGAAATAAGAGTTTCCATGTGGGGAGCTAGAGCCATGATTAATTTTTTAAAGTTTTCTTCTTAGCAGAAACTTTTACACAAACTTCTCCATTTTCTATTGTAAATAAGAAACAGCATGTGCTTAGGAAAGAGAGATCAGTTTTCCAAGGGAAAAAACAATACAGTAAGACAATACTGATCAACCCAGCAGGCCATGATCTCATTTTACTGCCTGTCAGACCATCTTTGAGTTCATTAAAGGCATCACAGAAAAAAGTTGAAAGAACTTGTGAAAGACTTTGTGGTTATTCACAGCCAGTTCCTCTAAGAAGTTGTCAAGTAACATCTATTATAAATTTGTATGTTTTTTAAATGCAAGGTAATTAAATCAAAATGTAGAGTCAAGAATATAATCCAAAGTGATTGATCTATAGCTCACCTAAGTAATTTCACAGTTAGAGCTACAATGAATAAACCAAATTTAGAGAAACAGTAAAAAATGTAGCTAATCTTCCAAAGCCTACACAAAAATACTAATAAGGTATTTTGATAAGGTAAGATATTAATGTATTGCAGTCTGTTACCAAAACTTCACCAGAACTCAATAAAATAACAGTTGGCACTAATTACAGCAAAGCAACTTTTGGAATTGACATAAAAATTTTCAGCCTGAAACAGCCTGTTGTAAATATCAAAAAACTTATGTGTCCTTGCAACCCAGAAGGTTGCCAAATATCATATAATGATTGTGGTATTTAGTCCTCACTGGTACCAGCTCAGTCTTTACTAAAATGTCTCAGCTGATTCTTTGAGAGAAAGAAATGTCGTCTAACTAGAGCAGTAGGTTAGGAGTCAGGAGATCGGTGTTTTAATTGTTAAACTGCTAATGATTATTCCACCTAAAGTGTGGTGGTAACAGTACTTTCTTTTTTCTAGTAGCTTGTAAACCCCTGAGGAAAGAAACTGTTTCAGCTGTGGCATTTTAAAAAATACAAATTCAACAGGTAGCTATAAATTTCTCTTGTGAACAATGTATATGATGCTCTACATAAATTTTCCCTAGTGAGTCTTTATTACTTGCCTTATATTGCCTGAGTAATTCCTTACACAGTTTTTAATATATTCTCCAGTTATTTAATCATTGGTTGTTTTGGGTTTTGTGGGGTTGTTTTATTGTTGGTTTGGGATTTTTTTTAGGTTTTCTTCTTTACTCTGTTAATTTTAAACTAAAAGAACTTCGAATGAACACAAAATGGTATGTGTAGCTGTTGTCAATGATCGAGCAGTTGTTCAAAAGATAACAAGTAGTTTGCTTGGAGTTTTTGGATGCAACTCTTCTATAACAACTATTATTGGCAGCACAATTACCCTAGAATACAAGAAAATCAGAAAAGTAATCAGATAGGAATACTTACCCTATGCAAAGTTCAAATGTAGGTGTTTTTTTTTCTTCCCAGCATCAGAATTCTGGAAGGTTTTCTTCAAACAGGGGAGAGGTGAAAATCTTGACAAGGAAGATTTTCAAATTTTTAAGGGGATTTCCAATAGAACCTGAAGCTATGTTGAACTGGTAACACCTGAGTATAATTTTCAAAGGCAGGACTTTAGGCTGAAAATGGTGAGAGAAATGCAGACTTTTTAAAAAAGAGACAGAGCAAAAGAATTTCTTATTCAAAATTTAAATCCTCATTAACTTCCTCTGTCTGGACAAAATTAGAAGAAAAAAACTCAAGTTTTTGTCAAAGCATGTCAAAGCATAGGCATTGAAGATGCTGGTTGCTTCAATAAGCAAAGGTGTAAGATTGTTCAGCTACATAAAGGAAGGGTATTCATACAGGAGTCTGTACTGTAAGTACTTAAAATATCTTATGCAATAGCATACAATTGTATTTTCTTTATTTTAAAGTTTATTAATTCAGGGTCTTACTTTTGTGAGTGTATAAATCCTGAAAAAAAAACCCAAGTAACTATTTTATTTCCTGTCATTTCCCAATCCTAACTTTACTAGTGTGACATGCAAAATTAAAAATGTCAATGAATAGGCAGTGTCATTAGAACTTCTGGTGTGGAAACATTTTAATTTTTCAATTAGAACTTGATTGAAAGATTGCTTTTATGACCTAAAGCAAGTGGTGGGTAATTTAGTTTGGTCTGGCTCCTATGCTTTCACTGTTTTTTGGGGACTGTTACTATGCAGGGGTTAAGCTGTAAGAAGAAAAGAATGTATTGTCATACCTGCAGGGTACTAGAAATCATGGTTAGGTTTCTCTTCTGATCTAGGCAGTGATATGATGGCATTGTGTTTGTACTCTGATGAATTCAAGCTGCTATGTTCTGAGTGCTCACTACTTCCTGACTTCTTTTTCTGTTTTGCCCTGTTTTCAAGGGCTACATCTGTTGTAACCAATGATACTGTGTCTCGTGCCAGAAGAGCTCGAATTAGTGTCTTGCCAGTGCCAAAAGACATTGACTCAAAAAGACATTTGAGAATGCTGAAATGAAACTCTTGGATTACATTTTCTTCTTGATTTCCCCTTTTCAAGCGTACACTTTTGTATTTCTCTTCATCACGTTCTCCAACTGACACAGCCCCATGTAACAATAAACAATACTGAACTGCCAGCCTTTAACTTTTGCTGTTTGCTTAGGAAGTGTGCAAGAGCTAATGAGAAAGTATATGAATCCATTTTTTGGCCAACAAATGCTGAATAACAGATTTTGCAATAAAAATATTTCAGGAAAAGACAAGATACATTTTCTCCACGACAGCCACTTCTGACTATGTCAAACAAAAGCTGTAAAACTTAACTTTAGCCACTATGTCATGCAGACTTTTTGGAACAAAATTACGCTGTTGCCTGACTCCATTCTTTCAGAAAACTTTTCCACAGATTTTATTACACTCTGACATGGTTACACTATGCCACTGAGAGCCGCTGACACAAGGAACTCAGGGCTCTCCTGGTGGATGGGACTGGTTTTCCTTGGTGTTATGGGCAGCTCAGTGCAGCCAGACCTGGTGTGGAGCCTGTGCTGGCTGGAGCACTGCAGTAGTGCAGAAGCAGCATAGAGCTCTGCTTTCCACACACTGTCCTGCGTTGAAACTATTTAGCTGGGTTAAAAGACCTGACCCTAAGAGATAAAAGCTTATCCTGTCATAAACCAGACCTGAGTAATGACGTCGGAGTGCCTCCCACCTGTCTGAGCTGCAGCCAGAGTACTTGCTGCAGTGCTTTCTCATGGCATTGGAACAAGCTCCTTGAGACCACAACAGGAGCAGCTGCAGGAGAGTTGCAGGAGGAAGTCAAGATGGTCAGAGGAAATAGTAGTAAGCACCTTAACTCTTTAAGTATTCTACTTCCCTGAAAATATGTTTTTGTCATCATTTCTAATGTTGGATCCCTGCTAGTTATGAGAACACATGATTATGATTTTTCGGGGTCAATTAAAGGGACTCTTAAAAATGTCTTCAATTTCCTGACAAGAGAGCAAGTCCATTATCACTACACATATAGAACTGTTTATACTACTGACCACTTGGCAACAAATTGGCTTTACTTTTAATTAGATTTATTTGAGGTGCTGGAGTAACTCCAGAGAAGGGAAACAGAGCTGGTGAAGGGGCTGGAGCACAAGTCTGATGAGGAGCAACTGAGGGAGCTGAGGTTGTTTAGTCTGGACTAAAAACAGGCTCAGGGGAGACCTTATCACTCCCTACAACTACCTGAAAGCAGGGTGTAGAGAGGCGGGGGTTGGTCTCTTCTCCCACGTAACAAGTGACAGGACAAGAGGAAATGGCCTTGAGTTGTGCCAGGGGAGGTTTAGATTGGATATTAGGAAAAACTTCTTCACAGAAAGGGTTATAAGGCATTGGAACAGGCTGTCCACGGAAGTGTTGGAGCCATCATCCTTGGAAGCGTTCAAAACATGTGTGGGCAGGGCACCAGAGGACATGGTTTAATGTTGAACATGGTGGTGGTGCTGGGTTGACTGTTGGACTACTTGATCTCAAAGGTTTTTTCCATCCTTAATGACTCTATGATTTTATGATTTTCCTATTGTTTTTCTTTCTCATTCATGAATAATAAAAAGCTAAAAACACATTAAATTTTTTTTCCTATGTTTTTTTCAAAATGAAAATGGTACTTTTTGATGGGAAAGAGACCATAGTTTTCTGCTCGTAGGTAATATTTCTAGTCAAAATTACATGTTGTCAGTAGCATTAGCTTTAGGCTTACTTCTGTTAGTGAGCCTCACTTCTACCCTTATAATAATTCATGGAGCTCAGCTTTAAGGGATAGCGCATGTGTTATTGCCAGACTAGTCCATCATGCATGGCATATTTCATTGCCTGGCTTATATGCAGTCTGTCTGAATGGTAGCCTCAAGTAACACATTTACAGTATGTCCTTCTGTTGAACACAACTGTTCAGAGCTCTATCTATAAACTGTTTAGGAGTTCAATGTCTCGTAACTGTTCCTGTCCCTAAAAGCAGGAGTTCCCACTTCCAGTGTATTAGTGAAATGCATGCATTTATTCACAAATCATTCTCTGGACTGGTTTTATCAATTCTAAAGCACAGCTGAATCAATGAAATTTTCTCCCTTCATCTGGCTTTCAGTCAAGCTCACAATCACTTCCCCTGTGTGCCTTGAATGTTTAATTAGTAAACACTGCAGGAAAATATTTAACTACAAATAAAAATCCATCATTACTGCCATGTCATAAACACATAGGGAAATTCCAATTTAATTTTCTGAAATTGCTTGCTTACAGCACTAAATATGTGGGATTAAACTGACTTTGAGAAAATGCTAACTGAGAAGCAATAAGATGCTGTTGGCCCTGTGCTGCTTCTGAAGGCTTTGCAAAGATGCTATCATGCAGCATTTCAGTCATGGCAGGAATGAACTGGAAGTTTCCTGAGCGGAGGTGGTGTGTAGGTAAAAGGTTGCTATAAAACCTTAAACCTCCCCTAAGGTCGTATTGCAAACTGCTTGAAACAACAAATGTTAAGAATATGTAACACAACATGCAATTGGTGTAAACACAAAAAGTGCTGCCTGACTAAGAAGACAGGGAGATTAAAAAACCAAACCCAACCCAACGAAAAAGATGAGATACCTTTGAAAGAAGGGGAAGCCTATATGACCTCTCTTTAATCTCTACACTCTTTCTGCAGTTTCAGGCTCCATCTATTCCCCCTTTGAACATCCTGTCTCCTCAGTTCCATTCTCTCTTCTTTCTCTTCTGTGATCATCCCTTAACATCTTTGCTGACTGGAGGCCTCCTTCTTCAATGCTCTTCCAATTGTTTCCCCTCTGTTCGCTTGGTTTTTCATTTGCTGCATGCTACTCCAGCCCTGCTTCTGTCTATAGGTCTTTGATACTTAATTCACCTTATTATCTGTCATTTATCTTGGCATCTTTGCCTGTTATTTAGAAATCAGTGGAGCTTTCTCCATCTTCCCATTCAAACTGCAGCCATTTGCCCAACCTGTTCTGAATGAAGCACACTCCGTTCTCAATGCCTCTTCCTCCCTTTTTCTTCTCCTAAACCATACTTTATTCTGTTTGATACAGTCATTTGCATCCCCTCCTGCTGCGAGTCCTTTGTATGATGTTCATTTCACCAGTTTCTGATTTCTCTGCTGTTTACAACTGCTTTTTCTTGCTCTGCCTGCATTGTTGCTGACTTCTTGACTGAATTAATTGTCAAAATGCATATACTGCTGTTGGGGTTTGGACTGTGTGACAGAGATCAGGTTTAAGACCTAGTATCTCTTTTCTAGAAAACAGTCTTTTCAGTGCACACTACTCTCAAACCTTCTTTGTAGGAATACCTGGAGGCCCCCCTCTCCAAACCGAGTTATATCCTCACATCACCGCACTCAGAAAAGGGAGTTTCTACACAGAGAATTTATGGTCTAAATACTGAAAATAAAAGGGATCAGCAAAACATCAAAACACTATTGCTCCTGTTTTATAGTGGCTGAGCTGAGAGTTTAACTCAGATCTTGTTAAACTTAGTCCAATTTCTTAATGTTTGGAATATTCTGTGACTTGGTCCATCATCTTGCTGGTTCTCCAAGGAGTGAAACCAAGCCTGAGCAGATGTGAAGATTTTCACAGCACCTGCTGTGGTTACTCAGTGTCACATTTAAGGTGCTGCCAATTTTGATGACAGATGTATTGCAGACTTTACTGTGAAGTGCCATCACATGTAGAAACTGGTTCAAAGGAACTAAACCAGGCTGCTATTATTTCAGCTGTCCAGGAACCAAGTGTGTTTGTATGTAATATAATGGTTAGTGCCTTTACTAGCAACTGTCTTCAGTTTTTCCAATCTTTTTATTTTTTATGTCAGTGGGAAGTAAATCACAAACAGTCACAGATATAAACACAACTGTTAGTGTGTGGTAAGCAATGGATCTGGTGTGCAAGTTGGCTGTTTTTAAAGGACTTGATTTTCTGCTCTGTTCCATTGGAAAAATAAATCCTTTAGAGTGGGAATATTAAAAATGTACCCAGATTCAGTAGTCACTTTCCAGAATCTTGGCCTCATCTTTATATGATGCATGTAATGCTTATTCACTGTAAAAACCTCTTTCTTCATAAATCAAATTATCCTTCAATGTGAATCCAGGTTTTTCCCTAACATCTCTAATGCCCTCAAGGGAGATAATGCATTAAGCAATAGATTGTATGAAAGTATGTAACCTGGTATATATAAGCTGCAAATAATCCCTGGCCAGAAGTGCAGCCTTTCAAATAGTTGCCACAGCTGGCAAACTGAACATAATTAGGTAGGGAGTCATAATTCTATAAGCAGTCCTTGTCAATCATAACACCACAGTAATTTCTTTTAAAGACATGGAAAAAAACCAGAAACAAATATATTGGCTTATTAAGTCCCCAGCTGAATCAAGAGTCAGACACACAGATGTCTTCCACCTACTTTCCTTCCTCCTGGTTGCATGGGAATGGCTTGCTGAGAAATTCTCACTTTTTCATTTAAAAAACTTGCATTTACTGACAAAACAAAGGCAGGAGGATATTAATAACTCTACAATGTGGTTCTGGATTTGTTAGTGAGAAGGTGAAGTCAAGGTGGGGAGGTGGGAGGGGTGCTGGGAAAGGCAGGAGGTAGAAGAAATACAGGTTGTGAATTCAATGTCAAACTGGTAATTATAGGATCCTAGAATAGTTCAGGTTGGAAGGTTCCAACACCCCTGCTGTGGGCAGGGACACTTCCCACTAGACCAGGTTGCTTAGAGCCCCATCCAACCTGGCCTTGAACGCTTCCAGGGATGGGGCATCCACAGCTTCTCCAGGCAACCCGTTCCAGTGCCTCACTACCCTCACAGTAAAGAATTCCTTCCTAATACGTAATCTAAACCTGCCCTCTCTCAGCTTAAAGCCATTTCTTCTTGTCTTGTCACTTGTGAAAAGTCCCTCTCCAATGAATGAATGTCATGGTCCACTATGACAGGGAAGATTTATTTCTAACTGGCTTTCCAGTCTTCTGTCCTGACCTTGGCAGAAAGACGGAGAAAAGGCTTGAGGATAGTTCTGTAGGTAAAAACATACTTATTTACAACTACAGCAGAGATGTACAGTGTGGGAGGTGGAAAGGGACCATTTAAAGCCACACATCTAATTGAGGATGCCTGTCTTCAAGCATACATTTGGCTTATTTCTAAGCCTGTCCTAGATAGGTTGATTTCTAAATCACTATCATTAGTACTTTTAAGCATTACTGCTCACATTTCTAACTCTTTTTATCGTAATTGTTACTTTAAAAAATAAGAAGAGATTGATAATTCCAGATACCTAGCATTTACAAGTTGTTCATCATCATGTTTCAGTGATCTTAATGACACATGCATATATAAGAAGAGATATTCTGTTTCTAGACTAAAATATTTTAAAATTGGGAATGATTCAGACCAATACTTACAATTTTTAGAACATGTCTTAAAACATTCTGTAGAGGAATGTGATGGCCACGAATAAAGACCTTTTGTGTAAGGTAATTGGCCACAAACTGGTGTTTATTCATGCAAATCTTTTTATTCATTAGTATGCTATGGACCAAAGAAAGAATAAGGAAAGAAAGAATTGGTTCCTAAGAATAGGAACCAATACTCCTGGGTTTCTTGGGATTGCTCTGAGCAATCCTATTTATTGAAGTAGTCCTTCTGCAACATGGCTGTGGAGCAGGCTGTACCCAGGTTGTACCCAGGCTGTGTCTATAGTGTGTTTCACAGCGTGATTGCTCCTCAGATGGCTATCTGTGGTGGTATGTCTGTCTTTATTGATTGTAGAGAGAGGCAAAGGTGACTATATAAATGCCTAAAGCAAGTGACTCAAGCTAGGTGGGGTTGGATCCCTGAATTCCTCCCCTCACAGCAGCACCCTGTTCAATCAACAAGCAGCCTTGAAAGCTTGTTACAGCCCAAAGCAAAAAAACCTTCCAAATTCCATTTGATTGCTACATCTTTATGCTTCAAGACAAAGTACCTTTTACAAGATGTGCTTGAAGAAGAATAGGGCTATGTCTTACACTACACAAGTAAGGAGCTTTGCAAAAT
The DNA here is from genome assembly GCF_003984885.1 of Neopelma chrysocephalum. NCBI lineage: Eukaryota > Metazoa > Chordata > Aves > Passeriformes > Pipridae > Neopelma > Neopelma chrysocephalum. Next base: position 4,346,792 of record NW_020897737.1, on the reverse strand, counting down.
GCACTAACTATAACAAGGCAAACCCCTTGCTTCATTCTATAGGTAGAAGCAACTGTTTTCCTACTTCAGCAAGTCCAGTTCTGTCAGTTCTTTAGGCTATGCCACCTTATTCTGCTATTACTTTAAGACTTGATACTCCCCTCCTCATAGAGGCAGGACGTTTCCCACTAATGTCAGTGTAGGCAGATCATGTTTGTGGTGAATGAGGACGGAAGAAAGGAGTCCTTTATATTTTCATATTGGTAACAGCCTTATTACTCGTGAGCATTTGGCTCTGTTTTCATGTGCATATCGTATTCAGGGTTTACTTCATGGACTCCATTTAATTTGGACCTGCAATTTCCTGGTATCAGGTCTAATGTCTGGCTGCAGTGTTAGATTTCATAGGACAGCATTCCAAAGCCTGGGATGCACCAGCAGAAATTTCTGATTTCAGATGCCCAACTGACTAATAATTTAAGCTGTTTTTAAGACAGATGACTTTCCTTATGGCTAGACAACAGCAAACAGCAAGCTTTTATCAGCACCAAACTGATACAGCAATGTCAAACATTTGGAGCAGTTGAAGAGGAGACAGCCCATTTCAAAGCTCCTTTGTTCATCAGCTTCCACTGCCAAAGCTGCACACTTCCTAGACTTTGAAGAAAGTTGAAGTTTTTTTAAACATTGAAAAGGTTTTTCAGCAAATGCTGTAGAAAAGCAGAGTAGCAATTCAAATATTAAAGCATTTTTATTCTTTAAAATAATTGTAGTTTTTTCCCCAAAAGCTCAAAATTTACAGCATCTCTTTAATGTCCCTCTCCAGCAAGAAACCCCCTCATTCTTACATGGTTTGTACACATCTGCAGAGGACACATCCCCACACAGACTGCTGCATGCTATTAATGGCCCTGGACTAAAAAGGCCCAACAACCAAGGCACAATCTTGGAAACTTTGTGGCTCTGTCCTGGAGATTTTAAGTAGGTCCTGGTCAAGACCTCAAACTCACCTACAGTTTACACGAACTCTGTTTAGTGCTTCACTAAACACACTGGATTGTATCCAGGCTGTTTCCCACCTGCTGTATCCTGCTCCCACCCCTGCACACAGCATTTTCAAAGACAAAACTAACCCCTGCTGCATTCTGTGGGATGCTGGATTTAAAAATTCCACACTGAGACCAGATGCTTAACTAAGCCTCTCGGGCAGGAGGAAGCACACACATCACTGCCAGACCCCAGGCTGGATGCTGTGTGCGAGCTCCTCTGCCGCAGCAGGGCTGGGCATGTGCAGAAGACTTCAGGGCTATTTTGAGTAAAAGTCTGAGCTAGTTTTGGAGGCCTGTTGATCTCAGGCTAAGCAAGGTCCTAATGGTGGAGCTTAGTCAGGTGCACTGGTCTAAGTCCCTCCTTAGGACTGCGGGTCCCTTTCTGATTCTGGCCCAGGCTGCTGCAGGTCACAGGGGGAAGGTGCAGCACAGCAGGATGGATCTCTATCCCACTGGGTGGTCTCACATCCCAAGCCCATACAGAGCTGCTGAACCATTTTTCTTCACTGTAAGTTCTGATTTATGGCTCTGACAGTGCCACTGCACTTTCCTTCACTGCAGCTATGGCCTGTATGTTTCACAGCTTTCTAAGGCCACCAACAGTTATTATTTTTATCTAAGCTGATGCTAATGCAGGCCAGAGGAAGTTAACCAAATGCTTACCAAATTAACATCTGTGTGTATACACAAACCCATGGCAGAAGAAAAGAGGTTTATTTTGCATCCCAAATCACCTTTTTGATTTAGAAGAGTGCCTTCATTTAAGGGGCACTTTTTTTTCCCCCACAATTTATTTACTTAGTTTTAATTAATGAGAAAAAAATTTATTTTTTAAACCTGCATGACCATTCATTTTCTGGATTATTTTTGCTATTTTTCATTAGACTATGACAGGTTTGGTTTCATGACTCCTTAATCAGATACATTTGCTATCTAGATTTTTTCCCCATATTATTATGATGAACTAGTTCACCAGACCTGCACTCTTTGGTTTGCCGCAACCTTAATGTCCTCAGGTACATTGTACAGCTATAAAAATTCATGCAAATAACTGCATTGCACTTGCATTTGACTTAGAATAGAGCACAAGAAACTGAAGAATCACATATATGAGAACAGAGTGATTCATGAAGTTTAGAATCACATTTAGAATCACTTTGTTAAATGATACAGTTTAATTTTTACACCATCATTTGCAGATGCTAAAAGTGAACCCCTCTAAGTAACCCTGTACGTGAAAGCTGAGATGTTCTCTTCAGAATTGCTTTTGGTATTTTCATGTCAAAATAAAAAAAAAGGTTAAAAAAAATGTGCTGTTCCTGGTTAGGTAAAGCCTTGAGTGAACAATAGGTTTCTGCATGTTTATGAAAAACTGTCATTTGATAATATGCTGAAGTTTTCACAACTGTGACAGTAATATTTTAACCTCTGTTTTAACTTCTCGTTCAGCTACATTTAATTGCAGAGGTCAGTTAGGTTAATTACCAAAGTGTTCTCCTTATGAGTAACTTTGAATATAAATGCTGGAAAAATAACCAGAGCCTTCATATATGACAAAATAATCTTATTTGCACTGGTTCCATAAATGAAACAGTGAATTTTGGTTGTGAAAAGCATACTATACAAGTTTTGGTTTGCCCATTTTTTTTCCTTCAGCACTGCAACACATTGAGCATTCAAAGTGCCTCAAAGAACATTTCCAGGGAATAAATTCAATCATTTAATAAAGAGCAGTAAAGAGTGGCAGCGAAGGAAAAAAACCCCACGTTTGTTGGTATAACCAGTGGTAAGTACCCAGGAATTTGTGGTTTATAATGCACGTTCTTAATCTGTCTTTGTTGATTTCGCAGCGATGATAGAGATACAGGTGGCCAAGTTTCTGCTAGTTATTCAAATTGCTGCAGGAATGAAAACAAAGCCAAGGGGCAAAACATTATAAAAATGGATTGATTAACTTTTCTTAATAATTGCATCTGTAAGGTGAACTCATGCTGAAGGGGGAATGTGGAAGCAGGAGGAGAAAAGTTCTGACCGCATCAGACTAACTGAAAGTCAGGTTGGTCCTGGTCTTCAAACAGGGAGAGGGATACAACTCTGGGTTCCAACCACCCTGAACTGTTTTCTAGGACAGGCTTTTTAATGCCTTTCTGATCTTCCTAAATGGGGTGTTTTTACCAGTGAAGGAAGTTTGTTAGTTCTAGTTGCAGGTCAGCTCTATAAATGCTTTAAATGCTTCAGGGGGAAAAAAAAAGTAGTAAAAATGCTCAGTGTGAAGTTTTTAATGATTCTGTAAATGAACAAACCACCTCTCCCTATCACACTCCTTCCCTGATTTTATCCCATTCCTAATTGTAAGTCTCACCATTTCTTTTCTCCTGCAAGCTAAAAAACAGTCAAATACACAATTGTGGCAGTTGGCCAAGATGATCATAGTCCCCTCACAAAGCCTTGTGTCCACCTGGTGCCTTCACAGCTAGAGACAGATGGAATTTTCCCTATAAGCCTTCCTTTTTCTTTCTGTAGGAAAGGCAGCAATACTCATTTCTGCTGCTTCCAGGCCTAAGGTCCAGAGCAGGAGGAGAATGCATGTAGTCTACTAGCCTGACTTTTACAGAACAGCCTGTATCATGCTATTATGCATAAGAAGAAAAGCTTAGATGTATTTTTATGTCAAATAAATTCACTCAAAAAGCCTCATATTCTACTGTAATTCACAAGTCAAAAAGAAAAAAAAAAGCAAGGAAAGAAAAGGAGTCAGTGTGGCTTGATTTGTTGCCCACATATAAGCATCTGGTGTGATACAAAATGCCCTCAGGTGTCCTTCCAAGTATCCAGCTGCTGGTCCAGAATGTCTTTGATCTCCATTTGGGCCTCACCCACATCTGCCAGCCCCATGTGTAGGTCTTAGAACCCTAAGACTTATCTACCAGGAGACAAAGGGAGACAAGTGGGGGATGAGTTTCAAAATGTTGTTTCAAGTCAGGTTATTAACCCAAGAACACCTTAGGATATCTCAGACCACACCAGATGCCTGCGTGGGTAACTGAATCAAATTCAGCTGGCTTGGAGAAATTCACACTATAAAAAATTATCTGGTAATATTTTAATAGAGATGCTCACAGAGCTATGAAAAGGGAAGAAGAAAGGAACTTTTGCAAGGCAATAGCAAGTAAAAAAGATGACATTTAATAACAGAAAAAAAAAGGAGAGAAAAAAATTATTCTTTTTGGTTTGAAAGATTCCTTTGAGGGGAAATGAAAAAGGATGTACAACCATGTATTTTCAAGACTTTCAGAAGCAGTGGTTAAATACTATTCAGCCACTAATATATTTGCAAAGAACTAGAAAGAGGTAGAATTAATCATAAACTTATAGAATATGACACATAATTGGTAAGAACATCCAATTCTATTTCAACAACACCAGAGCCTTAAAAGTATAAAAGTAAACACTAGACCCACATCTCTCTGAAGTAAAAAAAGGGAAAATTTTAGCAGAAGTCTCTGTGACTGGTGCTTATAAATGCTGTGCATTCTCCCAGCTTACTACCACAACATCAGAATCAAACCTTAAATTGTATTTCATTGGGTAGTTCACATCAAAAGGTCATAGAAATTCTTAAAAAAAATGTTTAAGTGAGTTCAATGCATGCAGATCTACTGAAAATGTTTAGGAATGCTTCTGCTTGGTGGTCCAAACTGGTATGATCAGAGGAAGAATTATATTAAGCTCATAAAAAGTTAACAGCAATAAGACTCATTTATACAGTATTTCTTTTTAAATCTTATCCTGAATCTGTATTAGTGATTAAGGCAACATTCCTCAAGATGACATTAGGATATCATGGATTTTTTTCCATGATATCTACAGAACATACATAATCAGAATAAGGGATAATATTTTCAAAATCAACTCATAAATCTCAGAACTCTCTTAGAAGCTTAAATGCGTCAGCAAAAAATTATGCTATTGTCTCTAACACAGGTAACAGAAGAAAAAAAAAACCTGCAAAAAAAGCGCCTCACGCAAGTATTCAGAAAAATGCAAAAACTGCACAGTGACCTATCTGGGAAATCCTACCAATGTGTCTGATCTGTGCTTTGTGCCCGTTCCTCATGGTAATCTTTTATCTGGGAACAAAGCCACGATTGCTGAAACAGTTCTGCTTGTATAAAGTAACAGCTTGTCCAGTAAGCGACAAAGGACAATTTTGTTCTCAGTACAAATAACCTGGCTGACTGTAGATGAGCTTCCTGAAGAAACAGATCAGTAACACTCCATTCTCAAATAAAGCTGAACTACCTGGTTACACTGTGCTAACCTAGTCCCAGATGCACCTGGATATCAAAAGGAATTTGCTCAGAACTAGCCAGGATATGTGCCTAGTTCTGGCCTGTATATACAAATCAAATGTTGTGATACATAACATCACCTTCATGTCATTTGAAGATCTGACATTTTAAGTCTTTCACACAGGACTGGCCAGAGAAGCGGTTTCACTTACCTTCACTATGGCATCCTGTGTCAAATATTGCAACTCTTACTGTGATAAGCTGGTAAATAAGGGGAAGTGATAGTTATTATTAATTTTAGGAGGTGGTCAGATACTGAAAAGGATAGTGTACCTTGGGGTGCCTTGTCAGTACCCAGAGAGAGAATATGAATCACAAATGAAGAGAACGAGAACATATGAGAGAATATGGCAATTGCCACAAATAAGGGATTATGTCACTCTACCTTATTTTTAAAAACAGATTTAAGCACACTAACAATCAAACAATGAATTTATTTGCAGGATACATTTATCATACATAGAAAACAATACTTATTGTTTGGTTGATTAAATAGAGAAAAAAAGCAAAACAAAACCACAATACATTAGTCAGTGTTCCATATATTTGTTAGCTGACATTTTAAAAATGAAGCTTTCTTTTTTTCCCCCTTTTTTAAAAAAAAAAACAACATGATCATGAACAATGCATAGTGGGAACAAAGGGTCTAGAAATCTAACATTCCACAGCTGTGAGTCAGTGTGAAAAATAAGGCTATGTAGAGGAAAAAAACTCCACAGTGAATTTCAAAACAATACATATTCCACTGACAGGCTTCAGATAAGATCATCTGAGTATATGAAATCTAAAAGCAAAGTTATGTAAGGAAAGAGGAATTTAAAATTTTAACAAATGACTTGGGAAGGAAGGAAATAGATTTTTCTAGTGATGGCTTGGAAATAACCTCCAACCTTTCAAACTAGTATCAACAAAGGTCAATTACACTATGATGCTGCAGAAACCCTCCCAAGACGAACATCTAGGAACATCTAGAGGTAAGAAAGATCCAAGTCATTTTTACAAAATGATCTACAACTACTCATACTACTTAGTCAGCACATATTTATTGATGGAAAGACAAAGTGTTAAAAAGTTTCATCATCAGTCACTGAATGATTCAGTGAAGGGCTGGAAAATGTACCTTCGTGCTCTGAAATGTTAATTACAAGTTCTTTTCAGGTTTCATGACAATGTAAATGGAATGAATGGAATTGCAGTGTCATATCCTGCTCTTTGTTCCCATCCTTTCACACTGGGTCAGCAGTGGGAAGGTTTCATAAAGCTGCCATAAACTGAAGTTCTTCACTGCCCTTAATCACTGCCATCTGCTCTTCACATGATGGTGGTGGTGGAGTCCAAGGAACAGGAGTCACAGAGCTGCCCTTTCCTGGCAGTCCCTTGTACAATGCTTCCCAAATGCTGCATTAATACAGGGAATATACCCGAGGTAACTGTCATATTAAATAACTAATCTATATAAAGCATTACATGAAAGGATGAAGAGGGTATAAAATACTTACTAATATTGGATCTTACCTGTGTTAAAATTCAGATTCCTTACTCCCAACAGTACAAGAACAAAGCTGAGGCAAGAATAGTTGTGGAAATTGGTCTGAATGCAGGTGTACAGAATGTATATTTTACAAATAACTATATCTGGAGTTTAACTCACATCTTTTTAAAACAATTAAATACAGACTACGCTACATAAACATTTACAACCTTGCTTCATCTGTCATAAATGCCATCCAGATAAAAATTCAGATATTTCATATAGATGATATACTAATTTATTTTAAAAATATTTCCTACGGGTCAGTCTTTGCTGTCATGTAGAATGTATAGGAAACTATTGGGAAAACTGGGATTGTTGATGTGCTAAACTGAACAAAAATATATCCTTACTCAAAGAAAGCTGAAACACCCTGACTGCTATGGGGAGGTCTGTCCTGAAAACTTTATTTCTTCAGTATACTCTACACAGTCTTGCTTATCCCAGTTATCATTCAGAACAGCACAAACAGCAGCATTAAGAGAGTGATGGATTCCAAGGTTGACCTCTTTTAGTTGCCCTGAAAAATCTGTGTTTACCATGCTTGTAGCTGAGGCTTCACAGAAACTACGAAACATAAACATCAACTGAACAAAACTCATGCAGCTGTTACATCCCCATCACATCATGTGTTAACAAAATTAAAATCAGTTATGGGAGAACAACATAGTTTCTATTTTAAAATCCAGAGAAAGCCATAGAGAGAATTAATAGAGAGAAGGAAAAAGAAAAACAAAGGCCCACACTGCAGAATATGGAGGACTGCTGTAAGTTACCCCTAAAAAAGCACTAATACATCCTGCAGCTGTATATGTATCTGTTATAGAAATGTATGTATATATACACGTATATATCCACAAATGCAGAACCATCACTGGAAAAAGTAACTGTCAATATACTTGGTTGTTTCATTCTAAATAAAAAGGATGAGTTAACAAATTTTCCACTGTGGCTCATAATTTGGGCTAACTAATCTGCAAGTTTGTCTATACTTTTTCTAGTGAAGCCTCTTTCATTTAACTTGTATAGAAGCAAACTGGTTCAAATTTCCTAATTAGCAAAGAGCACATAACATCCCCCAAGCTAAGAAGTGTGCCATTTTCATGTTGTATTTTGCATTATCAGAACATGCTATGTAAATCTTTGCTGATATAAAAAAAATCTCATAAAAAACAAAGCAGAACAGTGATAATAATTATGGAATTTTTCTGGCGATTTTCATGTAAAAGCTACATATAACATTTCTGAATATTAGACATTACTTTTTCCATCTGATACAGATTTAAAATGCATAGTATATACATAAATAGTAGCAGCCATCCAATCATTAGGAGTGCTCTGTTCTATAGTCCAGTCAATATGCCCTATAATTATATTGATGGATTTTGTACTGAAGATTCTGAGGGGCTAATTAGAATAAGAAGTGGAAAGATTTCATTTTAAGGAAAGGCTTCCTTTCTATTTTTACAAACACAGAACAAACATCACAAATACTCCAGAGTAAAAATCCAACACACAGAAATCACTGTGTCCTTTTGTGCTAAATAAACAACGAAAACCGCAGGAAAAATCCTCCCAATAACTGTATGCATGGCACATGCTTATCAGTATGTAATCCCTATGTTGGGATTACAGGAGAATGAAATGGGTCCACTGAACAACTTTTTCTCCCGACAGAGGTCTCACTTAAGTACTACCTTTGTCCACAGGTAATTTAAGATGTGCTGGGTCACCATTCATGCCCAGTTTGCTTGAAGTCTTGATTCAAAGCACTTAAATCGACCCTTATTCAATAGAGTTCCAGTATGTGGAGAAAGGGACTCACGAATTATTTTTAAACACTTCCAGTAGTCTCTCTTCCATATAAGATATCTAGGGTCTTTACAGTATACCAGTGTGTCTGTTTTGCTAAAACCACAACCAATGTCTTCTCCACCCTCTTCTTGATCTTGAGGGCAAACATACACTGAAGTTCTACTTTACATAATCACTGAAAGTCACAGTTATACTAAGTAAACTGCATTTAATTTCCTTTGATAAGACTTCATGGTTTTGGTGGCACACTAAATAACCAGGAACAACCTGCTGGCCTCATTATAGCAGATGTAATTTGTGTATGTTAATTCAGAAACTTTTTTTTTAATCTGTTGCCTACATCTCCACGAGAAGCACTACGCTAAAAGATTGTCACAAGCCATTGTAGTCATACATATAAAGTATCAAAATTCACATGTTTTGAAAGTAAATATCCTGTCTTACTAAATTACATTAAAACTCCTAAGTGCAAATTAATTTTTTGCACTATAGCTTGGACAAGACACAGAGCCACTGAAAGGAAGAGCTCTGATCAGTAAGCAGTCACTTAGGTGAGAGAGCAGGCCTCTAGAACAGAACAGGCCTCTAGAACAGAACCTCAGAGCCAGGCTTTGAGCAAGGACCAGGCTGCTCCTATCCTCCAGTTCGTGGAGAGAGATGGCAGAGTGGCCCATCACAACTGCTCCCCTGAAACATCTGTATGTTTCCAGGAGTGATTACAAGTTAGACTTTCAGGGCATAGTTTGTTTTTCCCTTTCTTGCACTTTGTGTGACTTTTAACAGTCCCCGCAAAGGGACCAACTCACACTGGATTGACTGGAGGATTTACTCTTTCTTACCAGGATCTGTGCCTATATGCCTGGGCTGAAATGACTGACAATGGGCGGCACAGGCCTGCCACCCCACAGAGGTAAACTTCAAGAGGTCCAGCTTGTGACAGCACTGGAGAGGTGAGTAAACTAACCAGCAACAAAAAACACATAGGGTCTCACTACTGCTTCTATCATCTTAAGAAAGGAGTACATCTTAACTGTGAAAGGAACTGTGCAAAAATACACATCGGCGGGCAAATGCAAACATCAGTGATGAATCCAGGCAGTAGCACCTGGAACTGGGCTCAGCCCCACTTGTAAAACTACCCAGGCTTTTACCTCTAGTGCCAAAAGAATGTATTTGACCTGGTCATGAACGTTTCAGCACTCCCTGCAGGCCAGTATCCATGAGCTTATGTTCCACTTCAGTTCCTGATGAAGGGCCATTTCTGTAAAGGAAGTCTGGGCTGCAGCAGCTCCTACGGGGAGCACTGTACGAGGCAGAAGTTGCAGCATATTTTTAAAAAAGGTCATATTTCAAATATTTAGGCTCCCAAAGTGGAGCATTTTTGTTTAAATATCAGCCTATATTAAGACAAGGCTCTGACTGAACCTGATTTATAGACTGGGCAATATATCATAAGAGGACAAGACAGTCAATATATAATCCTACTGGGTACAAAATATTACAGACTTAAAGAGCTTCAAAGTATGTTAAACATACTTCAATCACCAAAACACTGACTGTTCTTCCACTGTTCATTTAAGAACAAGGATATTTCATATATTCATTTCATTTCATTTCATGTATTCATTTCAGAAAGCAAAGCAAAATGTTTACATTGTTCAATTCACAATCATATTCTTCTTCTAAATAATTCTGATCCAAGACCAGCTTCAACTAAATATCTTTGTTAACTATTTTTGAACAGAATGAATCCTACCAAAGGAAAACAACCCTTTGAAATAGAGAAAGCCATCAGTGAGTTACTGTACATATTACATGCATAGCATCAGAAGATAGACATCATAAAAACAACAGGTTTCACTTTTAACTGTAAACAGGTAGAATACAGGATTCTTTTCTGAGTAAAACAACACAAACATTACATATCACTTAGGGAAAATTGTGCACAGTATACTTCAGCATTCAGAAACTAAATTTCTGTTATCTTGTAGCTATTGCTGACAAATATTGCCTTTAAAAAAACTTCAGCTGTGTATGATAATATACAACTGAATGTATTAAGAAACAGACGTGTGGGCTTTGTTATCCTCCCACATGCTTCATTTTTAGCAGACACTGGAACTTCTCATCTACATCCTGAGGACAACATTCCTCCAGTCATTTTGGCCAGCTGAAAAGGAAAGCCGCTAACCCATATTGCCACTGTCTCCCCATTAACACATGGTAAGCATTTGCTTAGCTTTTCACTATTTTGAGATCAGACTTTAGGGCTTCTTAGAATTCATTTTGGTAGAATACCAGATTAAAAAAAAACAAAACAAGACACTCAAGACTACACTGGCTGACAAATGATCAGAGCCAACACAGATTTTCTGACAATTATTCAAATTATAAAGCTGGAATGGTTTTTTTTCTCCCACTTTACAAATGTTTGAGGCCAAATAATTCCCTTATTTTGAGACCTAAATTAATGAAGTCTTTTTCCTGTGAAACTTTACAATTTCTCCAAAACTATTACAGTGTTTAAAGAGTAAATAAAAAGGTTCTTAGTTCTATTAGATTTCTCATGACCACAGGCACAATGTTGTACAGTTTTAAATTAAAACAGCAGCCACCAGTGATTGTTCTTTCAGTATCATTTTAAGGGAATTATTTCAGCCTCAGTACAGGACAAATTTTAAAAGGCAATGGATTCATTATTTCTATGTACTTTGAGAACTGATGGAAGTGTATCCAATGTTCTATCGTGCTGTCACCATCCAAAGTCCCAGTGCAACATTGGCAGCCAAAAGTGCACTACCAGCAAGCAAAATTAAAAAGCCAACAAGTTCTCTGTTTTGTTTTTCTACAATAAGGGAACTCAGTGTGGCTTCCAAGAATGAATTTAATATCCACTGACCATCCAAAGCGAAGCAGGGTACAGCATTGATAACTGCCAGTGCTCCTGATAGTGAAATTAGGTACCTGGTTGACTTTAGTTAAGGTTCATGAATAATATACAAGCAAATGTAAAAAAAAAAATATATATATAAAGCACATATAACCATATTATTTCTAGTATGCAGAGAGAAACATATGAGGGTTATTTTTTTTTAGCTGCCATTCTGTTTCACAGAAATTATATGAGTAAAATATGAGTTTTACACCATAACATACCTGCTCAGAGAATTGCCTCTGTAGATCTTTATTTTTTTTAAGCGCTAGGTTGGTATACTTAGACAACCTGCACTCTTCACAACTTGAATAAAAGCAGGAGACAGTGAAACCACACTTGATGCTGCCCATCTTCCTCCCTTGCTTTGTGTGGTTTTGGAGGAAGGTTACAGCTCTGACACCACGCCTGAAGAAAGAAGGTATTCTAGACCTTTGACCCAAGTATGAAGTCATGATTAGGAATATTTTCCAAAACACTCCCTAGTAAATGACTAGAATATAATTGGAAATCTGGCCTATCTCTCCTACTTACCTGTTAGCCAGAAAAGTTGAGTGGATTTCTGTACGTGTGTGTGCACGTGAGAATGAGGCACGGGTAGACAATTTTTATTGTTGGTAAAGGCTTGCTAACTGCAATACCTACCTCCATCTTAAATGGCCAGGCAAGAAGACATATGATTCAGAAAGCATCTGGGGCAGCGTGAACCTTGATATGTTCCCAGAAAAGGGGAGATTATGTTTATCTTTACTCTAGTTCTATGGACTACACTAAACTACACAGTTTAATTGTTCTATAGCCATACATAAACATTTCCGTTTCTAAGGTAAGAGTTCTTAGATTAGTTATATTCAAACCTACTAAGCTTTGTACATGTGTATATGTATCCTCTCGTTCATTAACAAGCATGTATGAACTGAAGTATCCTGCTTTTTGAATATGCTTTGCTTTTCTGTTGAAGAAAAAATTAAAAGAACAACCATACCCTGTTATTTAGTTCAGTATAATGACACAAAAATGGTAAAATTCTGACATACCAAAGCTAGCAAGAACATCTTATTTGTCCTGCTGTAAATTCAGACTTACTTTCACCTTCTGGTCACATTTATTAAGGCTCACCCTCAAGAGTTAAAAAAAGCACTGACAAGAAATATATTGTTAAGCACAGCAAAGTGAGAGATTTCATTTTGAGCTTGGCACATGGACAATAATCAATGGAGAGATGGGATAAAGATGTCAAAACTCTACAGAAATATTTCAGAGCATCCTGTCTAAAACGATATCCAACTGAAATTTTGCTAGGTCACTAAATTCTGAACAATTCCCTTCTTGCCTTAAAAGAACAAACATACTTTAAAGGATACTTGCAAAACGTCTCTATCACCACAGGCAGATCGATGCTTAGAAAGTTTTGTCGTGGTACAAAACTGCTGAGACTTACTGAAATGAAAATATAAAGACACACAAAGCATGAAAAGTAATTCCAGGGTTATAACATTAAGAATTTTAGCTTATAATTTTGCAGACACATCAGATGTGAAATGACCTTCTTTAAAGAGGAATAACCAGTCTAAATATGAGTTTGGGTTTTTTTTTGTTTTCGCAAGAGTGCAGCCATTAAATCTTTCTTAAACGTGGCCACTATCATAGTTTCACTTTCAGTAAAACTAGATCTAAAATACATATTTTCAGAGGCAACTGTACATCTATAGTCATAAAGACTCCTTTATGTAATTTCAATTCTTTTCAAAGAAAGAGATTATAGCTACCAGACTTTTCCAACATATGCAGTACACATGTATACTGCGGGTGCACACGTGTATTTCCTCTGAAGGCCAGAAAATTCTTCTCTTGCAGTACCTGCAGAAGCTCCCCCTGACCTGAGGCTGAGCTCATGGTACACAGATGGGGAGAAGAATTCTGGAGTCCTTCTGAGAAAGCCAAGGCTACGAGGTGACGCACAGATGCATTGCACAACACCAGTTAGCCAGTACATAAGTAGCTTCTCTTTTGTGTTCAGATGATAAGTGACTCCAAGATATAACTTGATGCAACTTAAAAACCTGAGACATGGAACTTGGCATCCTTCCTATAAACAGTGACGGGAAAATTGCAATGTCAAGCACAACATGATCTTGAAATACTTTGTTACTGAACACACTGTTCTTTGAAGGTGTACATGAACCTTCAGTTTACTGCATGTCAAATGTTTCTTGAGAGGTTCTTCAAAGAAAAGTGAGGTAACTTGAGACCTGCCAGAGTACACCTTGTTAGTACAGGGATGCTCCATTCAGGTTCTCTCATAAAAAGTCTTATTACAGTCTTTCAAAGTAAACAGCAGTCAGAGTCTGTCAGCAGGGACCATTTGGAAACCTTAGTTCTATGACAGCTGGAAGTAAGACACCTTTCCTATACAAGGAAAGTAGAACGGAGTCTTATCCCCAGAAGGAAGGGTTTAAGGTAAATTAAGGCAGAGATAGAAAATCACCTTGAGAATAAACTTGAACAGTACCAAAACCAGTCTTTCTGTCACTAAGGAACAACTTTGGATGTGAATTTTCCCTACCTACTTGGGAAAAAGTTATAGCCATAAGAAATACCACCTCCACAGAGATATGCGAAAGCAAGAGTTCAAATCCCACACAATACAAACATCCCTTGGGAAAGAAGCAATTTAACCCATCCTTACAGAAATTTTAAAACCATAGGCTAAGAGAAAACTGGGAACATAGCATAACAAAAATGTTATTCAAATTCAGAAATGCTGCTAAGTATATCTTAGTTAAGAGTGAGATCAGATTTCTTCAGGTTCAATAAAGAATTCAAGGACACAGAAACAAAGATGAGGGAAAGTAGTTCCAAAGGCACATAAGGCAGAGAACTCGTCCATTCAGTCACATAAAGACATTTTCTTCTTTTAACAGATGCCCTTCTTGTAAGTTCAGCCAGCAAGCATACCATGGGGATGGAGAGATATATATAACAAGGAGTCCCCCCAGAAAAATGGTTTGATGTGGCAACAAGCAGAGAACTTTCCATTACCAAAACTGCCGCTGTGCTTGAAAGTCATGTTGTCTCTTCTAGCTTAAAACCAATCTTTGATTTAGAGAAAATAAATCTGTTGGACTACTGAGGAAAGAACAAAACAGACAGAAACCCAGGACACCACCCAGCTTAGAAAGTCAGAGGCATCCAAGTCAATCACAGTATCATAGAATGGTTTGGGTTGGAAGGGAGCTTAAAAGATCACCTAGTTCCAACCTCCCTGGCATAGGCAGAAACACTTTCACTAGACCAGGCTGCTAAAAGCCCCATCCAACCTGGACCCATCCACCACTTCAATGGGCAACCTATGTTCCAGTGCCTCACCATGCTTAGTGAAGAATTTCTTCCTTGTATCTAATCTATTTCTAGAAGAAAACCTGTATGACAAGCCACTGATTATCAGAGATACCGCTAAGAAGTTCTTTGAAACATTCTGTGTGTTTGTCTAGCAGTATTTAGTATCAGCCACTACAGTAAAAAAATTACAAAAAAAAAAAATTTTTCCTTGACATCTATTCTACACACAAATTTACTCAACTAAATGCAAGATTTTATTAAAATACTTATTTAGCCTTATTTTAAAGGTTACACTTGTTAACCAGGAAGACACTATAACCTTCTGCAGCTTAATACTGGAGGTTGCCCTGAAGCAGGTACAGGACCTTGTACTGGGTCTTATTGAACCTCATGAGGTTCCCATGGGTTCTCCTTCTTGAACTTGTCCAGGTCCCTCTGGATGGCTTCCTGTCCTTTGGGTGTGTCAACTGCACCACTAAGCTTGACATTGTCTGCAAACTTGTTGAAGGTATAATCGATCCTACTGTGGGGGGGCTGCATCCCAGCCCTTGGACAGAGCTGCCCTATGGGATGTATTCCCCTACCCAGGAGGGCAGCTCCCCACACAGCCCTGCCCCAGCTCTGCGGTCATTCTAGGGCCATGAGGTCACAGAGCTCCACGGTGCTGCACTGGACCGAAGAACCGACTGCTCAGCCCCTCCCCTGACGGCAGGAGCAGCGACAGCAACAGCAGTAGCAGCGGGTGTGAGGGGGACCATGGTCCTTGTCCACCACCTCCTCCTCATCATCCTCCTGACTGCCCTGCACGCCAGGGCTGCCCAGGCTGCTACAGGGCAACTGCAGGAAGCAGGTCAGCTGGTGGCACCAGTGCAGCCTTCCATGGGCCAGTGAGGTCTTCTTACCAAGGAACATGGATGTTGGGTTTTTCCTCCAGTGCTTTACTGAGGGTTTTCTCTGTGTGAGCGCTCTCCTGGTAAGAGAGTCTCAAGGGTCCATCTGCTCCTCCAGGGTGTTGCGCATTGCCTTAAAGGAGTGTTGCGCTGCCAGCTCAGAGGTCCCCAGGTCCTCCTCTGCAGCTTTGGCAATCCACTGACATCTGGCTCTCACATTTTTACCTGACCCCCTTCCAGTGCTTCTGTTCACAAAGGCAGAAGACCCTAATATGCAACGAAAACATTTTTTTGTGCTTGCTTCTAGCTGATTCTCTGAAAGAGTCTCTGGAAGCTTGGCAGAAAGATGGTTTGGAACCCCTAGAGCCTGCAGGTAAATTCTCAATGTCCCTTTCTTTGAAAGAATAATGATCAACAATGTGTCAAGAGTTTATTAATGAGCAATTTTCCTTAAGATGTCGAGGTTGGTGGCTTGCTGAAATCTTTGCCAGTTCGAGTCCTCAAGCAAAAGCGTGAGCCCACAGGTAAGTTAGTTGGAGGAAGTAGCATTTACCTTTTAATCTTCCTTCCACGTGAAATGCAAGTTGCTCCTTCCATGGTCAATGCCAGCCACTGGCATGGCCAGGTACTTGCTGTCCTGTGGTCAGCTGGTGTCAGCCATCAGGATGGCTGTGCAGCAGGCTCTTCCCCCAGTGCCTGCTCTTGCACATCACATCAGCAGCCAAGCTAAAAAGTGTGTTGGTTTCAAGACATCTGGATCACATTCCAAAAATTATAAAAAACGGGACTCTTGCACAAATGTGGTTCCCACTGTAGCTTCATCCCAGAGCTTGCTCTGAGTAACTACAGGCCCAAGGCACAACAGCAGCCCAGAGAAGGATCCTTCTCGTGAGCTGAGGTCCAGAGCAATATTCTGGTTCCCACACTGGGCAGGGAACCTAAAGGGAACCTCCCCATCCTCCTGCATCCTGAGCCATGCTGAGCTTTACCTGTCTCTGCTTTTTGGCAGTGCTGTCAAGGTCTGGAGAAGAACACAATGCAAATGCCAAAAAATCTCCTAAAACGGGCTCAAAGCACTCAGGTACTGAGCAGTCCTGCTGGGGTCCCTAAGTGAGAGGCACAGCCTGGGAGCGGCTGCAAGGGGTGCCTAAGCCGGAGAAAAGGCAGATGGGGGGGAGCACGGCTCAAGTGTCTCCTGAGAGACATCCCCTTGTGGTGTGGGAGTCAGCTCAGGGAGGGAGAGTTGCAGGTGGCACTGCCTGCTGCAGGGTGGTTTTTGTCCATGTCCCTCGAAAGAGTGACTGGTCAAGCAGTGATGCTCCCCCCTGTGCTCTCCTCCCGACCTTCTGAGTTTCGTTCGGAGGGACAACCTTCCCAAAGGATGGGACTGTGCCTCCAGGCACCAGCACTGGGGGGAAACAGAGAATGTCCTGGTGGTATCAAACATGCTGCAAGCTTACAAGTGGTGCAGAGGATGTGCTAACATTTGAATTTCTCCTGCAGAAGTGACTGTAGCAACGACCACACATATTCCCAAACCCGAGGAGCACGTTGAAAGTATTTTCTGTCATGGAGTAGGCTGTATGATAGGCATAGTGATAGTCCTGGTTGCTGTGCCAGTTGGGATACTGTTGTGTACTGCTGCAATCTGCTGGTGGTGTGATAGAAAACGGTGAGTCATCGATCCCCCCACACCCGCTGCCTCCTTCAAAGGCTGCTCACAGACACGAAGCATTTTTAGTCAGGCTGCTGTGCAACAGTGAGTTACTGGCTAGCCATAAAACTCTGCTGAGGCTTCCGCTGTTGTCAGAGGCTTTCACTTGCGTTTTAATTCCTGGGTCTTCTGGGGAGCCTGCTTGCACTGGAGCCAGTGTTTGTTCAAACTGAGCCTGCCTGGACAAGAGTAGCCTCCATGACTAACAGGCAGAGGCAAAGGAAGGTCAGGATGAGAAAGAGTGGGAGATGATACTGCTCTAAAAAGCAAGACATGCACTGGCACTTGCTGCTGACCAGTGAACCTGTCTGGAGGAATCCCCCTACTCAGTGGTGCCTTGAGGTGCAGGTATTCACCTTGACAGCTCCACCCATGGTGGTGAGCCTTGTCAGCTCTGGGCCCTGCTGTGGAGGAGAGTCCCTGTGTCCCACCTGCAACTTAGCCACCTCCTCTCTCCACAGGCGTCTCTCTGGAGACCGGCAGGAACGTGTTGGTCTGATCTCCCGCCCAGGCAGCCTGAACAGTTTATCTGAACCTGACCCACCACTGTAGCAGCCCTAAGAAACTGGCACATCTGATCCCTGAGCTGTCCTTGTTCCCCAGCCCTTCCTCAGCTGCACTGCAGCAGCAGCAGAAACTGCCCAGCTCCAGCCACAACAGGAACAGCCTGTCCACCCCCAAACCTGCTGGCCCAGCTCTCCAGACAGAGCTGAGGGTGGGCTCATCAGGGAAGGGGTTGGGCTGACAGAAACATGACCCCCGAGCTTCAGGGATCGGCTCTTTTTGTCTGAATAAAAGGAACAGAATCATCACACAAGTGTCTCGGTAGTATCAGAATATCCCGGATTGGAAGGGACTCACAAGGATCATCAAGTCCAACTCCTGGCCCTGCACAGGACCACCCAAGAATCACACCATGTGCCTGAGAGTATCATCCAAATGCTTCTTGAACTCTGTCAGGCTTGGTACTGTGCCCTGAGGAGCCTGTTCCAGCGCCCAACCACCCTCTGGGCGAAGAACCATTACCTGATATCCAACCTAAACCTCCCCTGACACAACTTCAGTCCGTTCCCTCAAGTTCTGTCACTGGTCACCACAGAGAATAGATCAGTGCCCGGCCCTCCTCTTCCACTCATGAGGAAGTTGTAGACCATGATGAGGTCTCCTCCAGGCTGAACAAGACAAGTGACCTCAGCCACTCCTCAAATGGTGTCCCCTCCGGGCCCTTCACCATCTTTGTTGCCCTCCTTTGGACACCCTCTAATAGCTTCATATCTTTTCTATATTGTGGTGCCCAAACCTGCACACAATGTTCAAGGTGAGGCCGCCCCAGTGCAGAGCAGAGTGGGACAATCCCCTCCCTCGACCACCTGGAGATGCTTTGCCTGATGTCCCCAAGGACACGGTTGGCCTTCCTGGCTGCCAGGGCACTGCTGACTCATATTCAACTTGCCGTCGGCCAAGACACTCAGATCTCTTTCTCCAGCCTCTCATTACCCAGTCTGTATGTACATCCAGGTCAAGTGATATCCAAACTCGTCATGCTGAAGGCTGGTATCAGAACATCTGATCTGACCTCTTGTTCATGAGCCAAAACAGCAAAATGGCTGAGGCCATTGAATACATCCAGTGTATTCAAAGGCTTCAAAAGACACACACTCCGATAGACTGTAATTTCAAAAACTTGACTGTTGCTTGACTAACACCTAATGGCCACTAAGTCACCACCCTGAATCTGAAGCTGTGCCTACACTGAGAATGGATCACTAATCTTCTTCCCTTGTTGTTACAACAAATTGTTGTCACCAACAGCCACTAGACATGGATCTAAACTCCAAACCTTGCTACCAAAGTAAACTCCAAACACAAAGAAACTCTTCAGGAAGTTGGTGGACTGAGTTCTAGCCACTGTAATATAAGGCAATGAATTAAGTGGTTGTAACGGATTAAACCTAATGGCAGTAGGCAAATTTGTCCTCCTAGGAATAACAAAAGGCTTGTCTTCAAAAAGACACTGCTGGGAAGAGGTGAACAGCAATGATCCTGGGTGAGAGAAAACAGTCATTGTTTTCCCACTCTAATTAAACAATTCTTTGACCTGGAAATAACATTTCTTTTGTTGGCTAATGCTAGATGGTGTTGGCAAATATCAAGAAGAATGCACAACAGATACAATTTTAATTAGAAGTGACTGGGAGACTAGGTTGACCAAAGAGCTTTTCAAAACTTCTTCATGGGGGAAAGGGCATGTATGCTATAGAGGAGACGGACAGCATGGCATGAGATATTTCTGTGTGGTCTCCAGAAGAACTATACATGTAATTCTTTAAGTATGGGTTAAAAGCAAAGAAGGACCATCCTCAGTGATAAGGGTAAACAAGCATGGAAATACTGAGAAAACAGGCTGGACCATAAAGACCTTCATCATGGATTATGGCTGTTGTTGCTCATAAACATCCCCAAAGCCAGGAAGTGGCTTTTTTTTTTTTTTAAGAAGACTCAAATACAACAGAGGTAGGAGTCCAGTTCAGGGAAATTATATCCTAGGAAGGTATCTCCTAGGTAAGTTCCATCTTCTTTTCATGAAGGAAATCTCACAGTTTTTGATCCCTGATGGGCAACAGTAACATTCAGGGACATGTTTCCTCAAGTAGTGTGAATTCCAAATACGAACCTTAGTCACCAGATTCTTTCCAACCAACAAGGGCCAGACAAAGAAGCAAAAATTTTGCAGTATCAGAAATCACATGAGGGAATAAAAACCTTCACACATAATAAAGAAGAAACAGCGCAAAGTTACATGGCAGTACTGACAGTCCATTTCAGTCTTACATATCATCTGTCCAACACAGGGAGAGCCTCTAAAGCATAACCGCCTGCAATAAGAAAAGTTTAAAAATCTTGAGTAATACCACTTGTATTAAACTGACAGTATGAATTATATTGGACTACATTAGATACTTTTTACAGAAGGAATGCTAATTAAAAGGATTAATCAATGTGTCTGTCCCAAACAACATGCATTCCTAATCATTCCTTCTGTTTTAGTTTTGGCCAAATCTCCAGCGCTTTAAGTTCATTTAGGATTATGATTCCTTCCAGGGCTTTTTTTTTTAAATACTGGAAATAAGTGCTATATATAGCATCCATACCAACAAAAAATATTCTTGCTAGGATATTTTAATTTGAGGAAACAAACATTTAATAGAAATAAACTGTAGAGTCTATTTCTTCTAAGTAGCTATTATGGATATACATTTTTAAAAATACATTATCTGGAAGTTATCTTCAAATGGAAATATGAAATAATTAGTGCTTCACCATAAATCCGGACTATCATGACAACATTACAAGCCTAAGTAAAAAATAATAAATGCATAACCTTAGAAGGTTATTCAAACATTACTGGCATTTCTAGAGAAAGTAAAGACATAATACGCCCCAGTGCAACTCTCATATCATGTTGCATGTTAAATGAAGCACCACTCTAAAAAGTAATGTTTCCTGCAGGCAGAAAGATCACACTAAAGAATAAGGCATTTCTCTAAAACACATTCCAATTTCAAAACTCACGCAGTAGAGGAGGAAGTTATTTTCTTTTCTTAACCATAAAGAAATGGTTACTACTACCATACCAAGGGTTAGTCACATTTGTTAAAAAAAAACAAACGCACCACACCTGTTGGCCCCAGCCAGTATCGTACAGTGCAAAACTAAGTCTGAAATATTTAGAAGCTGTTTCACTGGAATGCATGAAACTCTGTGATGGTACAGTAGATTATCTGCTGCCCAAGCCAGGATTTTAGAATTTTAGCTCAGATGTTTTTCCAAGGGGAACACAAAGCATAGGTTGCATTTTCAGCAAAGTTTGTAATAAAGTCAAACTTTTAGCTTTCAAATTAATACATTCAATGCACAATTCCCAGGGACAATAAATCACTTTAGAATTATATTCCTACATGTGTATGTAAACTATATTTTCACACAGTGACTTCTTAAAGTAGAACTACCTCTTTAGATGCAATAATATTCTTTTCTGACTTCTGGCCGACTGATAGGTTAAATTCTTTTGCAGAATTGCTGTTCAGTAGGAAACACTGACCAAAACTCCATTGCTTCAACATATTGGAAAAGAGAGTAACATCAATTGTTCTACAATATTGCTAGTTTGTATTGTTAGAGACCAAGAAAATGAATTCTATATAGTTATAAAACTCTCTTCTTAAAATATGTTGCTCCACTTGGAATAGATGTCAACAAATATAGAACTGTGTGTTGATATCACACATGTGAACAATATTTTCCTCTTAAATGGCAAGAGGCCAGAAATAAAAAGACCATCTCTGGGGCTTAAATGATGGTATATTGTAAAAAAAGTTGAAATAAATACCTCCTCATAGAGTATCAAATTACCAGCACAGAAAGATAAAGACTGACAGATTAATTAAAAATATGTTATGCAAGAATGTTAATGGCTTTACATTACCAGATTTCATCACTGTTTATAAAGCTCTTTTGTACCTAATTCCAGTGTTTATTCAGAAAAGTACAATGCCTTGCTAAGGAGATACTTCCAAATGTCTGAAGTAAAATCACCCTGAGAAGTACAGCTGACTATGAGGAACAGGTAGGTTCCTCACAGGAAGGGATAGTAGTTTGACACCTAAAACCTTTTAAAACCCATCTGAAGCTAAATTTCACCATGTCACTCATGCTACTAAGTAGGATGTTCATAAGTTTGTTCATTCTTTCCATACTCTCTCCAGCAGCAGAATTACTGTTTACTTATATACCTGGCTCAAGTATATAAACTTGCCCTAAGAAGAGCCACAGTGAATTTCAAAGTAAAGAACTAAACTGTTATATGTTATTTAATTTAGGGCAATCAAATGAAAAAAGAATAAATCAGGAAAAGAATATGTTGTCATAATACTTGTGGCTCTGTAGCCATGAGAATCTGCCACTGATACTTGCATATTAGGTGTGATTCAAGCAGTCATGCTAATATTCCAGGCAAGGTGCTAGAGCAAGATGCCCTATAGATTTTACAATAGCATCTTGAGAGGTTTGTGTTCTAGGAAAATGCAGGTATCTGGTTCCTGTGACTAACCTGAGTAAGATCTGTTCTAGAAATAGCCCTTTCGCACTTTTCTGAAAAAACAACCATCTCATATCACTATGGTTTCTATTACCTTCATAACTCATTGCACTGTGCACATTTCATTTTAGGACTGAGTAGTCCATGTCTCTCCACTGGCTGCAACAAGAAATGGATTCTGCATTAAACAATTTAACTGACAAGCATTCCAAGACCTTGTTCAAGCAGCCAGGCAAAGGAAACCATATTGGAGATTGTTTTTGCTAAACTGCTTCAATAAATAATACTAACCTGTGTACTGAAGATGCATGGGGTGTCCTACATATAGCATGTCAATATGGGGTGGATGCTTTACCCTGATTAGCCTTGTTTGGTTCTCCAAAGAAGGAGTCACACAAAAGCTTGGAACAAAGTCCTTCTGGCAGTCCATGTTGCTTCGACAAACTTTGCTGGCTTCAATAACTTTTCGTGCTGGCAGACAGGCATACTGCAAAGAGAATTTGAAATGATTATGAAAGTTAAAGGTATTTACCAAGGGATCAGAATAAAAGAATTAAATATTCCTTTTTAAAGAAAAGAAATGCCTCACTGATATCAGTCCATGAAGAGCTGAAATCTGATTTTTTTCTTAGTTTTTTTTTTTTGTCAAATCCTGAAGAACCTCTACCTGATACATATTCAACCTTTCACTCCATATTTAGTGGAATGAGGAAGAAAGGGTGTGCACATACACCAAAATCAAAGCATTTTTAGAAAGGTACACACCTGCATAACAAAAAATGAAGGCATCTAAACATAGGTCAGTGATTTCTAACGGACAAAGCCTGCATCAACATACTAGTGACTTACCTGTATTAGAAGTTGTAGTCCTCATTGATCTAAAACCTCATTTGGCTGAACAAAAGCTTATGTTCAGTAAATAAAACAACGAACCTACCAGGTGTGTGATAGCTAAGAAACTATTCTCAACTAAGAGGAACACAGGACTTAATGCAGCGCTGCGTCCTTATAACTCCTACCTATAACTCTACCACTCTACAGTCTGAAAGATCAGATCTTTCTTACTCCCAACAGGCCGAAGACAGTACAGCAGAAGGGAACAGGAAATTGGTTTTCCCCCTCATGTCTCTCATAAAAGCTCAGTGACACTTTTCCTTTTGTTCTTAAAACACAAGCAAGGAAAGTTCTTAATCTACTGTTTACCTTAGGAGAAAAAAAAAAGAAAAGTGATTTCTGACTTTTTAGCCTGATCGTTACACTCCCCATAAATGCCTGAGTGTCAGACACTCGCCATTAAGCTTGATACAAGCCCTTCCTATTCTAACGAGAGGGAGAGGACACACTTTCAAGTACTCTGCATAGCACTGCAAAGACTATGTAAAATAATTGTTAAAAAACTCACAGCCAGTCTCAGGACACTTGAAAGTCACAAGGTCACAGGCTTCCGGATGCTTTTATTTCTTCTCTGTTCATAAGTAGCAGCTATGAGCTTAAGAATGCCAAGGCTCAGTGGGATAGTGATTTATCAAATCTTGCTGAACTCCAGGATGTTACCAGTTACTGCCATATTTCAAATGAACTGCTGGAATGTGCTCAATTCTTAGTGGTTAAATACCACAAAAACACCCTGGAGTGGGAAGCTTACCATCACAGAAACTGTAAACATAGCAGATTTGGAACAGACTTACTTGAATTTCTTTGAGTATTTATCACTAGAGATCAGAAAAATAATAAACTGGTATGTGTAAAAAAGTTTACACAGTTGATACTTGTGCTCTTTTTCTTGCAAAGAGAACCAACAGAAATATTCCATCACTGTCAATATGAAACACATATTTTAACAAACATCTCTGAATTTTCATAGAGTCATAGAATGGTTTGGGTTGGAACGGACCATAAAGGTCCTCTCGTTCCAATCCCACTGCCATGGGCAGGGATACTTTCCATTAGACCAAGTTGCTCAGAGCTCCACCCAACCTGGCCTTGAACACCTCCAGGGATGGGGCATCAATTTATTCCTCATATCTAATCTAAATCTGCCCTCTTTCAGTTTAAAGCCATTCCCCCTTGCCCTATCACTACATGCCCTTGTAAAAAGTCCCTCCCCAGCTCTCTTGTAGCCCCTTTAGACACTGGAAGACTGCTGTATTCTTTTTTGAAGGAAGTAAGTCAAAATCCTACTGAGAAACTTTGTTTTCACGTGACAAGAAAATGAACATGGTGAAAAAGGAATCAAATAGTGGCCCTCATTTTGAGAAACTGGGCAACTTCTAGGACTTTCTCCTGCATGTTTTTTGTTTAACTTAGGGAGCAGCACTACTGACTTCAAACAAAATAACTGAACAGGTAGTCCAGTGCTTTGCTTTGCCTGTAGTGCTCAATACCTTTAAAGACTGAAGCACCAAAATAAGCCAATTTCACCTTCTTCTCAAAAGCTGCTTTTTTCTCACCAGTTCTGCATCCAGGATACTGAAAATCAGTTAGGTGTCTTTTTGCCTGAAGGAATGAGGGCTCTTAAGATTTTTTATGATTCTTCCAGAGACTCTCTGAGTGATCATGGGAAAAAATCATAATTAATATTTTGTGGGGTTTTAAGCTGTAAATGGGGAGAATAATATATATATATACCTTTATTACAAACTGTAGATATTTTTAAACACATGAGCATGCTGCATAAATGTTGGTAAATATTACTAATTAATTTAAGTAATTTCAGATTTACCAAAGAGAATTAGCAGTTGAAGTAACTTACCAGATGGCTGTCCAACTTATTGCTATATGAAAAGCAAATGTCTGTGAGGCTGTTGTTACTACAACATTCAACTGTGCCATCGAGTCTTCTGTAGACTAAAGAACATAGGGATAGAGTAAATAGTTGATATTATAGTAATTTCCTGAAAAAAGAATTAGCCTCTGAATAAAGCAAAACAACCATTCTGCAGCCTTTGAGAATTATAGTAATTCACACAGCATAGCTGAGATTCAGTCACAACTAAAAATAAGTTTCACCACCAATGTGTGTGAATGTCACATACTGATTTTTTCATCTTAATAAATCTCCTGGAGATACTGGGCATCTACCACTGCAGTGTTTTGAGCATTGTGAGTTACAAAAACCATTTTATTCATTGCCCCCAACTTGCATCAAGGTTTGGCATAGAAGTTATTTAGCCACTACTGTACTGATGTCACTGGCTGGCTATGGAAATGACAAGGCCCAAAACGTACTCTTTAAAATGTGAAAGCCTTTATAAGATTCAAATTCTGAAGGCTTTTCAAACCTTGAGGGTTGCAGCAGTGAATAAATGATGTTTTAAACCATGATTTAACTAGTTTGGAATCTTTGCACAGATGCTCTTTAAATGAAAGCAGCCTAACTAACAGTGCAACAACAGCTTAAAAACACACACACAAAACAATGGTCACTATAAGAACCTATATAATAGCAACTGCAGTACCTTCTTTAGGAGAGCAGTAACATGGAGCTTTATGCCTGGGGCTTACAGGTGCAAGCACTGTACCATACAAACCTTTCTTCAAGTACCCTGAGGCTAAGAAACCACAGAGATTTCTGAACAGTGAATGACCATGAAATTAGTTTCCTTATAAACTACATTGAAAACACTTTAATTTCAGGAAGGTCCTTGGAGCATTGTTTTCTGTCTAGCTTCATACTCAAATAGTTTACTCTCCATTTGTTTTATGATCAAATAGATGGGGTCCATTTGCTATATACATTTTTATTGATACTCTGTATTTATGTCAAGTTGTGAACTGTCAAGGTTTTGATAAATGACAGCTGCTAGAGACCAAACAGAGTTCATTTAATTTCAGAGGAATATTTCTCACTGCTGGAGGCTTATGACTCCGAAAATGCAGACAGACTAGTCTGATTAGAAGGCAGCAGTGGGGACAAAGGGCTGCTAACACAATACAGCAACCAAGCTTGGAAGCAATACCAAGCCTCCAGTATTAAGCCTCTAGTATTTCAATCTAAATAGGACTGCTTCAACTGCAGAATATGCAGTTTTATTATCCATTACTCTGAAATTGCATTTCAGAGAACAGCAGAACCTCAGCATACATATACCTACAGTGCCTGAGAATTGGTTCTTACCAGCCCTGCCCAGCTGAAAGCATGAGCCAAAGTTGCCCTCCTCTTCAGAGGCATAATCCAAACTGTTAGGTTTCTAAAAGCAGGTTCTTACCCATATTCCACTAGTTTCCAGTTTAAATATTTATCTTAGTTCCAGCTGTAAGATTATTTTCCTTACATACTAAAAAAAAAAATTACCTTTTCAGTCTCACAAAAGTACTACAATGCACCAAACAAGGGCAGTCGAGTTGCCTGACCTCCTGTTTATTTCCAGTATGATGGAAAAATGCAGTGAAAATTTTAAAGCTCTGAACAGCATCATATAGGTTTTGCTCAGTAGCAGCTCCTTACCTTTGGAATTCAGTTTCCATGGATGTTTGCATGTAAGAAAGTCTAGAGAGCTTTAGGGCATGTCATGAGACATTCAGTCAATTTAACTTGACTGTTCTTTTTTGTTCTACTTAACTTTTGTTTATTGTTCTGGTTTAGTTCAGTTCACTTTTTTTTTTCTGTTTCTCAGGGGTAAGCCCTTATAGCAACAAGCACTCAAATGTATAAATGGAAACAGACTGACTTACAGAAGCAATATATGCAATCCAGACAAAACTGAGTTTATGGGCAATGACATAAAACCAGTATAGTGAGACACATCAGAAGAAGTGACCATAATAAAGCACATCATTGGGTTAAGCCATACAATTTGCAATGTCACGCTGATCAAAGCTGTAAGGTAATGTGTGGAGTTTACATCTGCAAAAGATCACTGAGTGATTTTAAGTTAATGGAACTTAAAATAGAGGAGATAATTGCATTACTGATAATAACCAAGTTTTGCAATATCCTGAAGAAGCAAATTTTATTATTCAGATCATACAGGGTAATTGTACAGGATGACTGAAAAACAAGAGAAATTCTTCTGTCTACCTTGTCCTCACTTTCAGATTTCACAGAACAGCACTGGTAACTGCTTAAGATGGGATAGCAGACTTGATTTATGAGAAATCTGACCCCAACAACAAATCCTAAATCCAAAACAGTCTTTCAAACATGATAAAATTAAAATATAAATTAATTAATACATAAAATAATGAGGAGAGCACCTAAAGTCATACCTCTAGTTGGAAAGCTTAATTGCTGTAGGGTGGCTGCACTTACACAGTAGCCAACCTGTGACTTCTCTGAAATGTCTCCCAGACAGGAATTCCAGTCTTCCACATTATAAACTGGGCAGTCTTGTAGGTTAGTGACAAGGTCTCCCACAAAAAGACCTCTTGGTCCATTGGCAGGAGAATCCTGAGAAAAACAGTGAAGCCAGCCATCTTATTGTAGTTAAAACTACACAGATTAGTTTACAGTTCTACTGAATAACTATGAAATCTTTAGGTTAAGATACTATTTCCCTAGAAACAAAATTTCAGACTCCACTAGAACTGATTATTTTAATTTATGATAAAGCATTACAAAAAATACCATCCTTTACAAATAATGACTATTTAGTGCAAAGAAGGAAAAGGAAGAAAGGGAAGAAAGGAGGACCTCCAAGTGTCCCTAGGACCTCTTCAAATTTGAGTAATTGTTTTCATACAAGTTAAAATGGTAAGAAGCCCCACAACATATTAAGTTCAAGCAACTTAAATGAATACTTTGAAACCTTCAAGAAAGTGGCGTGTACCTATACTTTAAAAGGTAATAAAGCATAATAAATGTCACTCTCTCCTCAGTTATATCAGTTGACTTTCAGATCGAAGAAAGGCTGAATCCTTTCAGCTCTGCTGTTCAACTGTGCTGTATTTGATTAAGTCAGAAAAAAAATCAGGCCTTTCCAGAATCTCAGAAGTCTATCTCTACTTTGCTTCCAGCTGACCAAACAAGGAATTCAGCTCAAAATAATCTTTAACATTAAAACCAGATAACAGTAACTAGAGCAATAATGCAGTTTCCAGTAGATTTGCTTTGTGCCAATACTGAAAAAAAGTTAACTCCCCCCAGAAATAAGCTGCAAACTCATCTCAAACGCCTACACAGTTTTATAGTATGCTGAATAGTCTATAATTATTCACACTATGTTCTTTTATTTACTAATATTAAAATACATGAGACTAAGAAGAAAACTTTAAGCAAAAAGTTCAATATATTTGATTCTGCAGAGTGCTGCACTGACTAAATCTGATTGTGCTAATAAGAGATAGAGATACATTTCAGGTCACAAAGCATATAATATGAAAACAGCAAAGATCTTTTCTTACCTCTGCAACCTCAGTGACAAGTGCCCCAACACCCGTGTAATAGAAAGGGAAAAGAATGGCTGGCAGCAGAAACAAAACCATGAAACTGGCAACACCAAGAACAAAATTATGCCACACTCCTAAAAAGAAGCAAAAAAAAGATTCTAAATAAAAACTAATAACAAAAGCTGGTTTTGAAATTTTTCTACAGCTATCTTCTAATTAACTTTCCTGAAATTGTTAATGTAAGAATGGATAAAAAGTTAATTAGTGTTGAACATAGGCATAAAAGAAGAATACATACATAACTTTACAAACTTTCGTTTCTGTGATGCCACTTCGTAAGGAAGTTTTAGACAAACCTCTGAGCCCCTGAGAATTACACTATCAGAAAAGACAGGCAAGCAGTAAGTCCACTTCTAAGGTGTCATTCTACCACATGGAGATTTCATCATGTACCACTACTTTTCTAAGTATGCAGTGAGCAGAGCACCCAGAAGAAAAACTGGGCTTCTGAATCAATTATTAAAATACAGTTTCTATCTATAGAGTTGTCTTCAATCATAAATATAAAAAAAAGGAATGAAATTTAGTACTTGTCACCTTCTATCACAATAAACTGCTGAATTTACGATTAATGGGCTTATTTTTTTAATAAATGCTGTTTGCCCTAGTCAGCAAGATGTCTGAAATTTAGTGGCAATTCAAGATTTGCTATGGTTATCTCCATTATTTCAATTGAATTATTACATGTATATGTGCCAAACGAGTTAAGAAAATTATTTGAAAAAAAGGCTTCTCTTACAAGAAAATCTGGACCTAAAACCACATCAAGAAATTAAGTTGTGCAATCAGCATTTCCTGACACGTTATTCTGGGGAACATATTTGCAATTGCAATCTTTATAGTATGTTGCTCTCTACAGGAGGAAATGAACGACTATCATAAGACACAGTTGGCTTTCATTTTTAAAGCTTTATGGCTTTCCACACTCAGTACTGTTCCAATTTTTTCACTGAGTTTGTGTTCTTGCACAAACATTTTGTATGAACAATGCAGGAACACTGCAATGTTAAAGACTCCTTATTTCCTTCTTACAGTGCTTCATCTTATTACGAGGAGTTTGATTCAATTCTGTATTTACAGTGCAGTTACAGGACAGGAATTGAAGTAAATATATCTAAAAATATATTAAACCTATCTTTCTTGAAGTGTATACAACACAGGAATGGGAACATATGGCAGACTCTTATCTCCCCTCTCTATCTCTACATCTCACCTGGTCTTCTTTTACACTTCTAATTCTGCAGAAATGAGAGACATTTTTGAAGTACTTGAAGTAAGGGTTTGTTGCCATTTCCACTAGCAGACACTTCTCAAAGTAATTTCTCTTTCTATAGTTTTTAATTGCATCTCACTGAAAGGCAATCAGATAGAGGAAATGTTTCTGCAATCAGTACTCCTTATCTCACATACACACACATATGCACGAACAGACACACAAGTGCAACAAATCCAAAAGCAGTAAGTAAATATTTTAACTTTACTGTTTTAAACTTTTTATCTTAAAAATATTTTTTCAGTTTAACAGCTTAACAAAAGATAAAAAGGAAAAATGGAAACAAAATTCCTTTGCAAGACAGTGGCTGCTACAGAGAGAAAACTGAAAAAAACCTCAACCTTATATTAATAAATAAAAAAGAGGTGATGGAATTGCTAGAGTGTGACAAGGAATACTTTCAAACAGCTGGAAAACATGAGCCTTACTGCAATAACTGACAGTTAGCTGTATGGAATACAGCAGAAAAGTCTAAAATAGAAAGGTTTTAAACTCATCCCAGGTGATCCACAGAAAAATAAACATGCTCAAAATGAGAATACCTGTAGAGGCACACTGCTCAGTATACCTTCAACTTCATCTTTCTAAAACAACCTCATCCTCAGATACTTAATTTCTTATATTTAAAAAGGGCCACTTTACGCAACTCTTAAACCACCTTAAAATAATTTATGAATTATTAAATTTTTAAAAGATAATTGAATTTTAAAAATATTTAACTCCAGTTAAAGATGAGACAAAACGTATTAAAATTATCTTAAAAAGTAATACAAATACTTGAACTAATTACAAGAAAGTTCTGCACAGAAGCACTTTTCATCTAGTAGGCATGAAATTATGTTCTAAATACTACAAGTCTTGCAGGAACGCTCATTTGCTTGAACTCATGATGCCATCTGCTGTACAACAAATATACTCTTTAATCTCCAAAGCATAGGTGGAGTATTTGGTGTTGTCCTCTACTCTAGCTCTGTTACTTGGCTGCCATACAAAAATCTGAAAGCATGTCTCTGTAAATTCAAATCTTCTGAACACTGAGAATAGGCTCATTCAACTGTTCTGACAATTAAAACGAGTCGTTTACTGAGTAACATATTTTATCATTATCAAGTATCCTAGTTCTGAAACATATCAATCATTAACTGTAAAAAAAGGCATGTATTAGTTATAACTAAATTGAAAACAAGCTGTTCATGCTAGCCAGTCTTGCAATGTGCTTGCTCCTTACCTTGTATTACCCTATTTCAGGTTTCCCAAGAAACATGACAAATTATTTAAGTGTTTGCTTGCCATCAAAGCATGCAAACAATTACTTTCTATTACAGCTTAGAATCTAATTTTTCTAGATAATTTCTCAGGAATCTATGTAAGCAACCCATTTTGAAAATCAATGTCTTTTCTTTGAGTTCTGTTCACCAAAGCTGATAATGGAAATTGATTAATTTGAGAAATGTGGTTTCATAAAAATTAGCCTATTGCAGTGAATAATTTTTGTTGATTAGAATATTTGGAATATAGATATATTAACTTACCTAACATTTGTAATTATTTACTTGATTTATGAAAGCTTGAAAACAAGTTTGCTAAAGGTTTCTGTATGTCTACACCCTATATGATGTTTTAGATACAATATTCAAGAAACAATGTTAGAAACTAAACATTAGAACAGGTGGGCTGCTAGCCTACTGTCCCCTGCAATAGAAAATCATCAGTATCAAGAACTAAACCAAGATATCTTCTCTATCTCCGTTTCAGTTGTTTGGGAACCACTTTTGCCTATAGAAATAATCATACAAGTGGTTCAGGCAGAATAACACAGTCTCAGTTTGACTTTTCAGAGCAACAGGGCTCTACTTCCCAGCTGCCAGAGACTTCAAAAAACATCAAGTCAAAACCATCTGGAGGTTATTTGGAGCCATAAGCTATGATTCTCTTTGGACATTTGTGTTTTAACTTTTATTTCCTCCTGATGGCAACATCAAAACACAACTCATAGGTCAATGAAAATCACTTACAATACTACTGAAAAATAGATTGCTCCTATTGCAGAAAATGGTACTGAATTGCTCAAGGATGTTCACCTGTGACAGCAAGTCATGTTCTTATATCACATCTTCTGACTATTTTCCAGCTCGTGTGCTCCAAGGTTTTGTTACTTAGGCCATATGATATGCAAAAAAACCCCCACACAACAAACAAAAAAGACAAAAAGGTGCTTTTGCACCTGAGCTGGTGTAAGAGCTTTTTCTAATGAGAGGAAGGTCAGAAACTACATTTTTTCCCCAACCACACAACTGGAATTTCTTATGCACAACTATTCTAAATCAGATCTAGAATATAATGTTTTTCATGACAGGAAATTGGTACTCATTTAAGACACTAGAAACAGACATCTCTAGCCCAGAAAGCAGCAGGATATGGACAGTGATCAAATGATTTTCTGAAATGATAATGTAGGTTCAGAACAGAAGGATCATCTTTAGGTAAAGAGAAGCTTTGGTACTTCTTAATTCTAAACCTTAAATCCTCTATCAAAGATTCACAAATGACACCTGTAGAATAAGTAACAGTGCTAAGCAAGATTTAGTTAAAAAGCACAAACTATTACCTGCACAAAATATCCTTAATTGCTGGACAGGAGATATCAGTTGCAAGTGAGTTGTGAAAAGGTCAACAAATGCTCCAGGATAGACAATGAAGATAAAAATCCCAAATCCATTAAATCGTACTTGTTCTCTTAAAAAGAAAAAAGAAAAATGTAGTGGTGTTACCACAAATAAAAAAAAGAAAAACTGAGAGATTCTACATAGCACATGTATTTTTGACAATAAAAATAACTAAAATTATAATTATAAACAAAATTATTTTTCATAATACCAATAACTGAAAGATAATTAAACTACAGAATGTTTTCTGCAGTAGTTGCCATGTTGAAGCAGCACACATCTGTGAGTCTGGTAAAAAATAAAGGATAAGGTCAGCTTCCTTTCTCCTGGTAATACATGAAATATATTTTAACTTGAAAGTAGGTGGTTTTTTAAAAAAAGTATTTTAACATTTAGAGTATTTTTTTCTTTTAAGTAAAAAAAAGGCAGTCTGTAGGAAGCAGTTTCAAAGTCATCTATGAAAAATTATCTGCAAGAAGCAATTGCTTCCCTTTTAAAGAAACATTTATAGATCTCTGGAATTTACAATTTCTTTGTTTCTCCTAAACGAAATTTAGAGTAAATTGTAAACTAACAAAAACGAGGGAAATGTAATCTGAAAAAACGAAAACAATTTGAGAGGTTAAAAGGACAAATGCTAATGCCCTTCCAACGGTTAATATTCTACAATTCTATGATTCTATTTAAATATATTAGTAGCTGACACTGTCATACAGATAATATTTTTTTTCAGAGGTTTTACAATTGCTTTTAAGTGGAATGTTTTGGAACAAATACATTAAGTTTTTCTGAAGCTAGAAATTTCATTAGGCATGAGACAATCATGTTAACAAGACAAACCAGGCACAGATCAGCTAATACCATATCTTTACTGAGACAGTATACTGGGTATAACATTTTATTTATTCACATTTATTTGTTTACTGTGTATACACAAAAACAGAAATACAAAAAATTTTTCAGAATGAAGTCGTACACTAATTCTGTGGAGCTAACTCACCAGACTCACCCATGCTACCAATTAGTAACAGCCACTCTAACACCTATACATGATTTCATGACTTGGGTAGGAGGCACAGAGTGAAGAAGAAGAAGAAGACGACAATTTTTTTGGTAAAAGCCTTGACTAAGCTGAGGCTCAAATATTTCAAGCTCTTGTAGTTCACTGCTAATGTTACCTTGCACTGAAGTTGCCAAAAGTTTATTAGATTTCAGGAAGGCTAAGTGACTTGCCAGAATAATGAAATTTGCCCACAGCTATTTAGCAAAGCCTAGACCCCGAGGATTTACAGTAACAGCACTACAGACCCAACTGGTCTAGGAAGAAAATAAAGCCAAGCAGAAAACAGCAGCAGCAACATTGGCTGCCAATGTATACATTGGACAAACTAATTTCTCTCCTGGAAACAGCTGGGAAACAATTTTTTTGGCAAAAAACATAACCCAAAATTGAATATTCAGAATGTTTGCTCTAGATCTTGAATAAAGATATCAGACAACTTAGCACACAAAACACAAGCCAGACAATTTAAGATCTATTTTAAAGTATCATTGTGCAACAGCACATGGGTCCTCTTCAACTGCCACAGGTGCAGAAATGAAATTCCTCTGTGAAAAACGGGACCACTTAAAAGAAGTATTACTTTAAACCCAACGTAGCACTGTATATTTGCAAAGCAGAAGTCCTTTCTCATTATCTGTAGAGTAGACACTTTGAGACCCCTGGTGGCCTAGTGGTTAGCGTGCAGGACTTTCACTGCTGCGACCATGGGTTCGAATCCCGGTCTCCTGGCCTGATGGAGGTCGTTAGCCCTGTGTGGCCATCCATCTATGAGAAGGACACTCTAAACAAACCTACGTCCTGAGGACCTCACTGCCATTGTTCAAGCTTGCTTGGCCCCGGCAGATGAACCTTAGGATTAAAGGGTGGGCTCAGTTCAGCGCAGGCTGTGTCTCACCTAAAAAAAAATCCATTGCGCAGGCTGGAAAGGTAAAAGACCTTTCCCCAAATCTTCGTTCGCGAAGATGGGCCATTATATATTTATAGAGTAGACACTGCATTAAAACTCTATCCTTAATTGCACATCCTTCCAAACTTAAAATGTAAGGAAGCCATGAAATACAGACTGAACAGTCTCTCTAGATAAACCAAAACAGTGCTAACAACATTCTCGGGTAACTGCTCTGGAATATTAGGCTTTGTTGGCAGAGAGTAGGAGAAAAGCAATTTGTGTTTACCGAATAGCTGCCACCCCATGGCCGACTTCATGTATCACACCGCTGATGAGGATTGCAGAGAAGAAATAGGTCAGCTGGCTGACAGGCAAATTGACACCAGGCACCTGTTGATGTGGGCATGACAACAAAACAAAACACAGGAGGAAACCAAGAGGTACAAAGACGAATTCTTTTATCTCTAAAATTCCTGCTCTCAGCTTTCTCCGATCCACAACAAGGGGCTGTTCTCATGCAGCACTATCACTTTGTACCTCTTTTCCCAACTTATCCAACGTATTGTAACATATATTAAATATATATCCTTTTGTTGAATGTTAAATAGCTCTCCAGGCACAAAAGCCTTCTCCCTGCCCTATTTATTCCCCACAGCCCTGACCAAATGTGTCCTACACTATATTAAGTTTGAGAAGTTCATAAAAATGTACGCAGAACTCCACTCGAAACAGGTTTGGCAATTCTGAGCTTACTTAAATTCTTAGTTTACAATTTCCTGCAGCCCATCATGTAGCTATAGAGAAGATCCACCCCTCAAAAGAAAATAATAAAAATTGTATGGCACTTAAAACATTATAAGCTGTAAAAGTACAAAAGTGACTGAACAATCTCCCTTCTCTCTCCCCATACAAATTACAAGATTATCCCAAACTTATAGGGTCAAAGTAAAGGTAATTTTCACCTATTGTTTTCATCTATGTAGTTTTGGTTGTCTACATATGGCAATTTAACCTTAAAAAACCCCACTTGAAACGAGCATAGTATTTTAATTTACATAAGACATAATATGCAGGCCCCTCGTATTCTTCCTGTTGGTGGATTCCCACCACTCACCAGGTCCCTCATTGCACTAGTTATGAGACACCAGCTGCTTCCAGACAGGCTTCAGTGCGGTCACTTCTCAAAGAATTAGGAACTTTCCTAATCTTTCCTCCTGATGGACCTTCATCCTGCCCAGTTCCACCTCCCCTCAGGGCTGCAGTGGGACAATAAGGCTACTTCCACTGCTTCTCTGGGGCAGTTCTCTTGTCTGCTCCACAGCTTTTTCCACTGGAGGCGGGGTGCAGTTCACTGCAGTCACTAACAGCTGATATGAACACAACTTGAATTGCAATCCAGTGTCACAAAAGAGATGCTATAGTCAAAAATTTATGGTCTGTTTATAGGACTCTATAAAAACCACCCCTGTGGAAACCCAAAGGGTGCCGATTCAACTGCAGATCCAGAGCAGGTTTGATTCTACCTCCATTCAGTTCTGCACATTCCACACTTACATGCATTCACCTACCCATGCAGCAGGCTGAAATAGCTAAAATAAATCCTTCAAAAGACTGTTTTCATTAATGTTAATCATCCCACAAATTCTGTCCAGAGTGTGATCATGACTAAGATATTTATCTTAACTGGCACGACTGTGGTACCTCACTGGATGAAGACACCTGCTCTCCATTCTTTGAGCATCCCTTGGTTGCACTGCAGCATCAGCTGCTGGCACTAAAGCATTTCCAAGTGGTGTTGCCAGTGACCCTCTGCAATGGGAGGACAGATAGCCATAGCAAGAGTTGCCATCTCAATGCCACCACAACTGTGGCCTGCTAGAACACAGCACCCTGCTTTCAGACTTCACATCAAAGAAGCTATTTTCAGATTCACCTAAAACAGAAGCTACCTCTCATGAAGGGTTCTGAAACCAATAGCAGTATCTCGTAAAAAAGCATGTCATCTTATATTTTATGGTCTTCTGGAAATGCCTTTAATAAAAGAAGATCCTTTGCTAGTAACTGATCTGCCTCCTTCCTATTTTTGTCAATAGGCAACCAACACAGGGGGAAGCTGAAGAAAAACAGCCCAGTTACCTGTAGATAAGTATTTTAAACAAAGTACACGACTGACCAAAAGAGGAAGGGTACAAAAATCTTAATAAAACATAAGCAGAATTGTTTCTCCCTCTCTCTATAGCCAAAGGCTAAAAGGTTAAACAGATTTATGCCACAGGCTAAAGTTAAGTTAAAAAAGAAAAAGTGGGGTGTTTTGTTGTTTTTTTTTTTTTAACTAACTCATTCTCCTCCAGGCAGTCAAATACAAGTAAATAATTTAAATGAGAAGGTCATCCTGAGTTGTTCTTCACCTCTTAACAACCATAAATGGGTCACTGTTTTGTGTCAACTTATGCTAGCTCATTCCCCTTAAAAAGAATACTGAAACTCATTAAAGGCAGAATTATACAACTGTGACCATTCAGGAATAAAAGAATGAGGTAGGAAAGGAAGAGTCAAGTTAGGAGAAGTAACCATATCCCCATACATGACATTACATTACCCCTATATAGTAAATTGTTCTCAGTGCCAGTCAATGCTCGGTTTGAATACAGTCATATTGCCACAGGCAGTCACTGAGGAATCAATTCCACATTGAATTGCGAACATTGTCCTACTTTTCTTCTTTCATTGTTTCAATTCACACTAGATTAATTCCAAAGGCTCATCTTTACTTTGGTTGCCTCTACCTTATTTTCTCCAAAGAGCAATATATTGACAAAGACCACTTTACTCTGGTGTCACAGAAGTGGATAGATTCATATAATGATTTCAGAAAATGAAGATGTAAGGGAAGCTTTTCTTACTCCAGAATGTAATAGACACACATGGTTAGGAGAGACCCTGCTGGCACGTAAATTAAAAATTTTCTGTCTCAAGTTCTACTTGTGCTCTATGGGATGCACATACTGCCCATTCCTGTCTGTTTCTGGAAATAATTCAGGAGCAGGCTGTGGAGTGGGTGATGGCAGTGGCAGTGCCAGCAGTTCTCTCTCAGATCCCACTGCCTGTTTCTGCCAACACATTCTGCATTCGCTATATTCACCTGCATGTGTGAAACAGACCCAGCCATCCAAAGGCACCAGGTTTATGGCACATGCTAATAATAATCAGGCTTCCTGCACTCATGTAATTTTTTAAGTCTAGCTCCGTGCACTTGGTTTAACATTTACAGGACAGTCTATTATGGCAACAGAAAAATCTCAACTTCTGTTCACTAGAAAAGCTGAGTACTTAAACAGAGTAAAATGCCTGGGCACCCCTGCTCTAAGCCATGTAGCAGAAGGCAGAGAAATCTCACAGGACCTTCCGCAGTTCTGGAAAATGACCACACATTTTAGTCAGATAGCACTCCTGGGGTACAAAAGGTGGGTAGGAACCCTTCCAGATAAAAACTGTTGTAAGGCAATGACAGTTCTTCCATTACTGCCTTGCGTAGAGATAAGAAAGACAGGATTTGCAATCTCTCCCGTTCTGTGAAATACATTCTGTTCTAAAACCATATAATATATTGTCCAGCATCAGAAATCCTTAAAAGAATTAAATATATTGTTATTAGGCCTTTAACTAGATACTGCTAGAAACAGCACTTTAAATTTCAGATTGTAAATTAGGTCATAAGTCGTTGAACAATCAAAAAAAATGCCACCTCCTCACTAATAAATCTTTGCTTCTATCACACAAGGCTCTTTGCACTTTCCTTCTCCACTGATGTTTTGTATTGTAGTAAATGAAACAGACTTGCCTGTTCTTGTGAACTCTACACTGCACAGCTCACAGGAGGCAAATTCTTAGCTCTGTTTTATATTCTTAGTACTATAATTTAGGGTTTTTCAAAATGACTAGCCAATTCCCACTCCTGAGAATTTTTAATATAAACTCTTCCGCGTTTGCCTTAATTTGCCCTCTGTTACTATACCCACTCCCCATTTTTAAGGCCGATAACAAACTAGGACATTTTCATGTAGATGAACATTAGGAGTTTGGTTATTCCTGCGTGGGAATATTTAAGCATCACATACCCCATTAAGAAGCCGCTTTATATCACAGCTCTCACATAAAGACCTGAGGAGAGCACACTTACCACGACCTGCAGCATACGATCGTTCTGGGCTCTCGGTGCCTCCGTGAGCATCTGTGTCAGTGTTTGCATCAGCGTCTTCCCGAGGAGAATAACAGAGCCAAACATGGCAACTATTCCAAACACCATTCCTACGCTGAACCTACAAAGAGAAGCAAATAGTTTAGCAATCCACAGCCACAAGAAGATGGGGTGTATATAGCTGCTTTATAGCACAACTTAGCACACAAAACACAGGGCAACACTTATCTGATGCTACTACTATTCAAGTATCAACAATCCAGTACAAAAATATTACCTAAAGGAAACAAATAACAATAATAATGTACACTAATAACATACAATATTTTCCATGGTTAATAAATGTTTTACATCAAACCACATCTTGATCAATTTCCAAATATTTTTATTCTTTTCTTACACATTCTAAATTTTATTCTGCTACCCAATACATGTAACCTGCCTTTAGCTATAATATATAAACATAACTAACAATGTATAATTGACCAAGCTGCACCACACCATCACATATTTAGAGACCTGGATCAAATGATGGGGTAGCTTACAAAATTATAAGCTTTTTCAATACATTTTGCATCTTTCTTATAAACAATAAGAAGTGCTAAAGAACAATAAATGGGACTCAGATCTTTTTTATAGAACAACTAAAAGGTACAACTGCAAGATCAGATTAACATCAATTATTTAAACAACATTTTTTCCTCATCAATTTAGTTTTCATTAAAATCAGTGTTGAAAATAATTTCAATTCATGTCACTCCATCTAGTGGCAAATTTTTATTCAGCATTATTATTTTACACTGTACCATAGCTGAAGGATGTGATAACATTTATTTTCTAACTAAAACACTTCTCCAGCAGTCCTCCTTCTTCTCACAATTACCATCCTTAATGAAGCTCACTGGGAATTAGTAGATTTATTTTAAGCAACATGTACTTGTAATGTTAATTAAAGAGACCAGGGAAAACACTATACTGTAATAAGTTATATGCATTACAAATTGTAATTGATACAGAACTATTTCAGACTGATTATTACAAAATCATTACATACCAGAGAAACCAATATGAAGCAGAGCTCTCTTTTATTACTATCTCACTGAGGGTAGCAATAAGGGAAATGAAAAGAAATTCAAACCTTACTAATTTTATATTTTCAGAGCAGATACAAAGTAATGCTAGGAAGGCCACTGAGCAATAGTTTCCTAAACCAGTTCAGGAGCACCCATACTAAACCACCCTACTTACCTACCCATTCCCAGCACTGCGCAACCTCAGCAGGGAAAGGTGAAGGCAGATAAAAGACAGAAGGTGAGCAATGTGCTTCTGAGCAGATATCATTGCTGAATGTCTGCACAGTGATTGACTACAGGGACACAACTGAGAACTTTGTAAACTCTAGAGATTGGGGAGAGCTCAGGGTCCAGTGATGGAAGTGATGGACAGATCAAGGATATGAGAAGCTGCTTTCAGACCTATTTCTGTATGCAGTAGTGCATGCAATAGCTGTACTCTTAAGAACTTAAAACCATAGGTTTGGAGATTTCTAGTTCTATAGCATCTCAATATGCAACCTGTATTACAATAACGTATTGTTTTAGTAGAGGAGAAAGACTTATACTGGCACAGTACAATTATAGCAGCCGCTCTAATCTGGTTTTATCATTAGCCTACTGAAATAACCATGTCTGCCCACTGCATTTTTAAGGCTGAAAGGCACAGATATGGTTCAACTGTTGACTCTGCATTTGCCAGAAGAAAAAAAAATCCAGAATTTATACCATAAATACAGAAATTTGGGTTTCCATCTCCCCCAGCTGTAGAACTGGCGGTTGAACAGAGCTGTTTGCCATCGCATGTGAAAGGGAGAGATGCTCAGGCCATATGTCAGCAGCCAGTCTTCATATGATGCCTTCAGAGAGCTGGATGACTGCAAAACAATGGAAAATCAGCTGGACCAAAAATTCCAGGAAGATTCTGTAACGTGACCAAGCAGTTAATGTGATCTGTTTTAATGTAACCAAGCAGTAAATGTGATCTGTTAATATAAAAACAGATGTATCCCTTCAGGTAAATGTCCTACACATTCTTTATATTTTGACCTATAGGTAGGTATGACACATAATATGAAAAAGTTATGCCACTGTTTTGATGTCATTTGTAACAGTTCTAGGTTTGTGAGAGTGATCCAGTGTTATATGACAAACAAGATCTTATGTCATCTTTCCTAGTGTTAAATCACTTCTAGTTCTACTGTCCAGGTAGAAGGCTAAAGACTGTTGATGGTATTCTTTGAATGAGCAATTATATTCCAATCAACATTTTAAAGACTACAATAATGGAAAACACTTATTTTGTCTTCAGCTGAAAAAACTGTTTCTAACACTGGTGAGATATGGCTCAGTATTGCAGATACCCATTAGTAAGGGTAAAAATGAGGTCTACTTTTCAAACACAAAGACTCTGAA
This sequence comes from Neopelma chrysocephalum, assembly GCF_003984885.1. NCBI lineage: Eukaryota > Metazoa > Chordata > Aves > Passeriformes > Pipridae > Neopelma > Neopelma chrysocephalum. The sequence continues at coordinate 4,305,146 of NW_020897737.1, read as the reverse complement.
ATATTTGATCATGCTAAAAAAAGAAACACAAGGAATTATCAACTCATATTGCAATGGTGATTCACTATGGTAACTTCCCAGCATTTCAATATACTTCTAGTACTTCCAAAGATGTCTCTTGATGAGAAATGTGACTTCTAAACTATACGATTAATACTTACCTGCAGTATTAGCTGCTCTTATAGACCAATAGGCATGGTTTTTTGCAATTGCTACTTCATACTATATAACACTTGCATTCTCAACAGGCTTTAGTCACCTGCTTCATGGAAATTTTCATCAGAAATCCAGTAGAAGGAATGCTTTCCTTGGAGGTGAAAGAGGAACTCATAGCTCAGGAAAAGCACACAAGAGGCTTGAGCCTCCTGACTTTGGGCAGTTCCCAAGGCAGAAGTGTCTCTGACATAATCCAGACAAATCCTTGGAGCCGTCTGAACTGCAACATTGTTCCCAGGGTTCCCTACAAGCAGCAGCACCTACTGAAGACATCTGGAATGTGTAGTTCACAACAGGCTTCCTTCTCCTCCCCCAGGAGGAACTTCACAAGTTTCTGGCTGTTGTCTGTGGTTCTTTAAACAAATTTAGAACTTGCCAGGTTCCTTGCTTTTCTCCTGCCCTGCCACAGTGGTGGTGGTGGGTTAGGATCTCATTTTGCAGAACTATGTTAACAGCTTTTCTCATTTTGTCAAATTAATTAAAACTTGAACACTAAAAGTTTATTTCAAGCAACAAATTTCCTAGGACATGAGATTCATTTACCCGGGTCATTGTTCATGTATCACCTACTACACCATTTATCCTTTCTGCCTATATATTTCTGTGTCATTTCCTTCTTCTTCATCCTATTGATTTCAGCCACATTTTTGTTCAGTCAATTGAGGACACCAACAGAAATTTTCATTGTAATGCTTTCCCTAATCAACACTGCTCACTCCCTATGACACCATTACGTTTAGTGTCCACAATCAGATCAGCATTTGCTAACCCAGCTTTTTAAACTTTAATGGAAAAGATCACAAAAATGATTACACTTGTACTACATAAGCCAAGGAAACAAAGAAAAAGACCTCCTCGCATAATCTACCAGATAATTAAAACAGAAATATATATGTCATTAAATACCTCTGATATGAGAAACTGTCTTTTGGGAATTAAGAAAACACATCCTATTCATTCACATAGAGTCCAAAAAAACCCCCAACAACCTAAAACATTATTATAATAGATGTAGTCAGATACATTAATTTGGAACTTGAAAATGTTTTCCTTTTATCACATGCAAACCCCACATTTTTTCCCTAGAAATGCCACAAATCCTTCCCTTTGAATTAATTCCAATGACATCACAGCCTCAATGTAGTAGCAAGACATAAATAAGTATGAAGTTGTCCATGAGAAATATGGAGTCACTGACCATGCATCTGCCAAATGGGGAAAAAAAAGGTGCCAAAAATTTTTGTTTCACATTTTCCTCACAAGTTGTGTAAACAGTATTTATGATCACTAAAAGACTGCATCCCCTTGCAAAATATATTAAAAAGCTCTATGCAAACTTTTGCTCCTTCTGTGCTGATCGCAGTAGGACCCTCACATTCCACACGGAGCCTCGTGCCCTGGCGTGCTTAATTTCAAACTCCCTTCACACGGGCTTTGGCTCTGCTTCTCCAAGTCGAGATCTGTGTTCTTTGTTATACTAATTTTACTATAAAAGCAATACCTTTTTTATTTATGCAAGCCTTCAAAATAATGAATGTCTGCTAAATACTCCAGGAGCTCCATAAATATCTGCCAGCAAGCAGGAGTCCTTAACATTCTTCTTTGCTGACAAAACCTGTTCAAGACCTTTGAATCATTTCAGCTTCCTGACCTTAAAAGCTGAGAGCTAACCTTGGCTAAATGTGTCTAATGCATCCTTTATTTCTCATAGCAGAAGGAGGGACAACCTTCTACCCTTCACTCATTCCTGATCCTTCAGGCAGAATGAAATATGATAATTTAGGATGTTGGGGAGAAGGAAAGTAGGGATCTGTCTGATTCCCTTTTGTTGGATGATCATGCAAGGTAAAGTGCTCCTGTATTACTCTTCACTCATGCTCTGAACGTCCTTTCGCTGTAATTAAATTGCAAGTGATTTGAGGTTTAAGCACCTTTGCTACAGTTGCTAGCAGCCTTGTGAGGTTGTGAACATGGCAGATTTACAGTACCAGCAGTAAAACAAGCAACCCTGAGCTTCCTAATTATAAATCTGGTTATTTAACCCAAATTCTATTTTGATTGTGGTGCTCACAGCGAAGCTTATCACTGAGATGCCCACATGTGATCTACCAGCAAGTTCACTAAAATCCAACAGCTTCCACACACTTCCTGACTTTAAATAACCTTCGTCAACTTTTAGTTAAAAGACCAAAGTTCAAATTTATCCCCTGGACTTTCATGCTGACTATAGAATTCCAGGCATTCCCCCTTCTTTTTGCAATATAAATCAGGCACTAAGTTGGCCCCAAGTGGGGTTTTTTTCCCTCCCTCTACCAGAGGCTGTAACAAGAAAACCAGTGTCACTCCTTCCTTACAAAAGAGAATGATTTTATGGTCTAATGCAAAAAGAGATTTTCAGAACTCTGAGATGCAAACGGTCTCAGCATCTCAGCACAAGTTCTGCCTGAGCTCAGTTCTTGCTTTATACCCTAAATTCTTCACCAGACACAAAGTTGCTGCCAAAAGAAAAGTAGCCTCCTGGCTGACCTTCCTGCTGTATCTCAGAGCGTGTTCTTCTGGCATCTGCCAATGCCACTTTTTTTTCAAATACCTAATATAGAATTTCTGTAATAAAATTTGAAAAATCTTCAGGTAGATGACTGTATTTGTTATTGTCATTATGTACAGAGTGATATTTTGCAATTAACGGCTCTCATCATTTACTGAGCTACACTCGCTTTCCAATTTGCTGCAGGGGGAGCCATTTGCTTTTCAAAGTTTTCTCTGCACCTAAAATTTCTTGTATTTCTTCCTATATTTTACAGGAGTGACAACATGAATATTTTGTACTTTGATATCACTAGGCTCTTTCTGCCTTGGCAGAAACAGATGCAGCTCCTGGACTGTAACATTCAGAATGAGAATTACAGATCAAATCTTTCTTTTAATTTTCCCTCCTATTTAACCAGCATACAGCCTACTCTGCAATTTCAATCATCTCTTAGAAATCATACCTCTGGAGCTTTAAAAAAACACCCCACAACACTTTATGAAACTTGTGCAATGCACAAACACATCCTAGATAAAATGAATACTGTCTTGGTGTATTTTCCCTTCAAGCCTTTCCCCCCTCCCTCAGGAGGAAAAGGACAAGTCTCGTAATACTCTCTGAAAATTAAAGTTTATTTATTTTAAAGTTATTTGTATCGAGCTGTGTCTCATCGTATTTTTTTCAATAAAACTACGAACATTAAAAAATGATGCATTAATTCTTACATTTTTTAGAAAAATCATTATAAAACACATCCTCTACACACATAAAACATGTACTCTGCAAAGCAAACTTCTAAATTAAAGTCGCATTTTTACTAATACTTTAAACTCCAGAGAGCACATTGAAATGGCCACAGAACTGCTTAAGCAGTAGATTAAAAGCTAGGTCCTTTAACGTGGATCGAAGCCTCTGTAGCCGCCGTGGAGGCGTTTTCAACCGAGCGATGGGCGGAAGCAAAGCCCGGCCTCCCTGGGCCCGGCTTTGGGGCCAGGAGGCTCCTCTGGGGGGAAGGAAGCCCTCAGCAGCCCGGGAAAGCGCGGCAGGCCCGGGCGGGGCGGCGGCTCCTCCGCTCAGGGGAGCGGGGCCCGCGGGCCGCCCGGGGCTGTCGGAAGGGGGGGGAAGGCGGGCCGGGGCACGGGCCTGCCGCTGCGTCCTCCCGGCCCTGCGCCCCCAACCCTCACCTTGAGCAGCGTGTCCGCCAGGTACACGGCGCACCAGCCGCCCAGCACGCACACGACCACCGAGATCGGGATCATCGCCGCGGCCGCGCCTCATGCGGGCGGCCCCCGGAACAAAAACCGCCCGGAACTTTTCTCCAGCCAGCTGCGGTGCCCGGGCGGACGTTTCCGGGTGGTGCGTCGAGCCGAGGGCAGGTGGCGGAGTGACGTCACGGCCCGGGGGAGCGCTGGGGTTCCTTAGTGCGGGGCGCGTGCGCAGTGAGGGGCGGGGCGGGACATGGGCGGGGCTTGGCGGGCTGAGGGGCGGGGCGGGGGCTGCGGGGCGGGGGCTGAGGGGCGGGGGGGGGGCTGAGGGGCGGGGCGGGGGCTGAGGGCGGCCTGAGAGTGCAGCCTTTCCACCGCCGTTGGCGGTATTTGTGCCATTTGTCTACTCCTGAAAGCGATGTCATGCAGGAGACTAAAAGTGATTTGCGGTGGCGAGATTAAAGCGAGTTGTGTAAGCGCTTCAGTGAGGAGGGAGCAATAGGATTCCCTTTAAGCGCTGACGTTCTTCCAGAAATTTAACACTGACGTCATGGCACGGGAAGATGGTTCCATGAGGCTCGCTGTAAGATTGACTTTCAGGCACTCTGGCCACTGTGTGTCCTTACCAGCCCGGTGCCAGTATCGGTTCTCCGGCTGTGCCTCGGTCGGTCCCGCCCCTCCTCCTGGGTGTGTGTCGTTGTTCCCAGAAGTGGGATGTGTTGTGAGGTCACTGAGCTTAAGAGTTGATCTCTCAGGGTTTCTCTTAAAAACTTCCACTCACAGCTTGAACACTAAAAGCAAGCAATTACAAGGTTTGGCAAAGGTTAAAGGAAAGTGTTTATTTGCCTGCGCAAACGATGCAAATTGAACTGCCCCTTCCCCCTCCCGTCCCTTTCCCTTCTCCCTGTGAAAAAAATGCGGTATGATGTCCTCGGTTTTCTCGTAAGATTCTTTAGCAATCGGGACAGCGGCAGTGGGAGACCTCTCTACAGTTTGAATCAAGAGAGCAGTGGGAGAGCCCTTCTGCAGTTTGTGGCTTCCAGTCTACCTTTTCCTACGTGCTTCAAATAAACTTTGTTCTTTCATTGGCTTATGAGAAATGACTCAGAAGGTCATCTCTCTCCTGAAGAGGCTTATTCCGTCCATCTTTTGTCTCTGATCAGTCTGTGGGTTCATGGACCATTCTGTGAAAACCTGGTACTGTCAATAGGAGAAGGGTTCATAAAACCAACCACAGCCTTTCTTTTTCGCACAGAAAGCTTTGTAGAAGTCGTGTTGGTGTTTTTAAAGATGTACAAGCTCCTGTCCCTTGAATAAAAAACTGCATCAATACTTCCCTTTCCTAGAATTTAAGTGTTTTTAATGCTGTTTTTCAGCCATCTTTACAGATTTGTCAGCTCGCTCTTTGTTCCGTATATGCTGCTTCATCCTGTTCTTCCCAGAATGGGTGCTGTGAGTTTTACCTTATGCTACCAGCAGGAAGAACTTCTCAGCTTTGAACTCCTCGGCTCCTTTCAGCTACCTCTCTTTTCACTGACCACATGGCGTTGCTGAGGGGTACAAGGGTCTGTAGCCCAGGTTAGATCAGCAAGTGAGGGGAGATAGTGCTGGCCAATCTCTCATCATTGGCACTTGTGGACATAGAGTGGGAAGTGAACTGGTCATGCAGGCTGGGCTGGCTTTCACTTGTTCTCTGTTTGCCTAATTCCTTTGTCTTTCCTATCAATTCAGGGATGGTTCCCCCCTTCCCCCACCTTTAGATTTTCCATCATCCTTACACCCCTTCCCTTTGATGGGAGCTCTTCACGTTGATCGATGCCTTTTGAGAACTTCGGAAAGAATATCATTCTGACATAAAACTGGAGAATTACAGGAAGTGTATCCAGCCCTCCATGCAACGAAATTTGAGTTTGTGCACTGACATACACAACTTTGAGATGTCCCCAGCATTTAAAAGGAATCATAAACAGAGTCCCAGAATAATCAGATCTGATAATGATATTTCTGCAGTGGTTCCCAATCTAGGAAGTTCAATTGCAATCATTGAAAAATTATGCAAATATGGCTTATTCTACGCCTTATTGGTTGAAAACTCAAGCATTTAATATAAATATACAGAATTTAAACTGTGGTCATCTTTGGAAGGAATGGAGGCAAATTGTATTCAAACAGCTGAGAACACGAATACTTTTACTAATGGTGAAATAAAGCAAACTAAAATGGGCATGTTTAAATGAACAAGTTGATAAACAGGTTTTGTAACATTATTGTATTTTTACTTATATATTCACTTAGTATACCATAAAAATACAGACTTGAATTTTATTGAGTTGTCATAGAAATTGGAAGTGCAACTAAAAAGGAATGAAAATGAAAATGAAAATATAGTCTGTACTTTATTGTTTGACAGTTTATCACAAGAAAACAAGAACAAAAATAAAAGTTTTCTAGAATGCAGAAGATAGATATTCTGAGTGAACTGCCAGCCCCACTGTTCTGACTTGTGTAACTTGAGCAGGTGTTTTGCCCCTGGCAGAAAGGCAAAGCTTATCCTTGTTCCCATGGAATTAAACTGTTGTGGACTGTAAAGTGTTACAGAGAGTGATTGCATTTTGAAAGTTACATTTTTCAGAATTAAAGATTTCCACTTCAAAATTGTTCAGGAGGTAGTACAGGTACTGATACATGTTTTACCACGTCTTGGTTTTACTTACAGTCAGATATTAAGCTAAGATAGTGACCAAAGCAAAATGCCATGCAGTAATCCAATTAGCGCCCAGTATCCACACACTGTTACAGAGCAGTGTAACTATCGGAGTTTTAGGAGTCACACATGGGGTGTGTGTTAAGGGGGGGACATGAGTGGATCTCAAAAGTATCAAAGAATGTTAGAAAATGATAAACATCAATCATCATGCAAGAGTACATAAGTCCATGCAAAAAGTTTAGACAGAAAAAAAATGCTCTCGTAAACATAATACTACTGATTAAATTTAATTTATCAACTGAATACCGAACAGAATCTGTTAATACATTAAGATATTAATTCAGTTAGAGATTTAATATCACAGGCATCTTTTTTTAGACAAATATGTTTATCTTAAGATTAATTATCAATATGTCTAATAATTAATTTCTCTTCAACTTTGACCTGTTATTAAAGTAGATATGTGAGTATTCAGATATTACCATAGTGTACACATTGCAAAATAAAAGTAAAACTAGTCTTAACAACATTTTCAAAACCTCTGATGTTAGAGGGCTTTGCAGGGCTTCAGGGAAATTTTACAGAATTGCAGTTTATCACAATCTCGGACCTAAGATCAGCTAAGATGTTGATTTTGTTGAGGAGAGGTTGTAAATTTTGCCAGTTCAAAGACACTACAATCAGAACCTGACTTGATTGAATAAGTGTTTAAGCCTTGGGGAAACCAAATGGCTTTTCAGATATGTTCTGAGTAGTCTGCATCACTAGATTGTTGGGCACAGAAATGGGCTAAGCAGAGGAAAGGAGGATGGAATAAAATGTGATTCTGCAAATGTTTGTGTGCCAATGTAACTTAAAACGAAGGGGTGCTCTAATGGAATATGTGAATATTTATAGAATGAGCCTTCAAGCCTAGCTGAGAATTTAAGTAGGATGCATGAAAGAAGAAATTGATGGGTAAAGATAAAATAGATGGTCCATTAAGCACTTCTGCAGGTGAGGAGATTGCTTCTGGAGGGAATAAAAAGATCAGAGTAAAGAAGAAATCGAGAAACAAGAGGAGACATACAGAGACTGGCATACTACAGAGGTGTAGATAGCATTGGTTGTAAAGGTCTGAAAGACAAATATGTTTTCATTACCTTACTAATATTACAAAAAAAATCTCAGCATAGGGGACCAATTCAGATAATAGGAATTATCGAGACATATGTGTATCATTTAAAATGAACCCAAACAAGAAAATTAAAAAAAAACCCCTTTCATTCTTGCTGTGCCTAAAAAAGAAAAGAGCAGAATGTTACACAATTTTATTGTTTTTGGGTTTTTTATGTTCCAATTACAGTATAAAAGAGTCTTGCTTTATTTAAACAGAAATGAGGTCAAAATATTCTGGGAAGGTTCAGGGTTTGTTTGCAGTATTTAACCTGGTTACCAAAAATACTTGCTGGAAAGATGGGATTTTGATTCTTAAAGCAAATTAAGTTTGTTCTTAAGTCACTGTTCATTGAAAATGTAAAGAAAAAGCACACGTGTTCGTAGAAATATGCCTTTACTGCATTATTCTGCAACAAATAGTAGTTGTATGTGCTTTTTCACCAATTGTTTCACAGTGTTGACCTATTGCAAAAAAAATTACAGGTTTTTCTTAATTGCTACCAATTTGCAGCATTTACTCACCTGTCATAATTCTAGTAGGCACATCACCTGAAAGAATGGCCTCCGAAGCTGTTGCACTCCAAGGAGAATTGAGTGTCAGACTTTAAAGAAAAGCAAAGGAAATGGAGAAATGTGTCTTGAATACTATTCTAGAATACAGTTCTATAAGAATATTAGTTTCAGGCTTCACTCATTTTAGATGATAGTCTTGCTTGCTTATCTGTTGGGCTTGAGGAAAAACATGGAACATCTACTCCCAAACAGCTATTCAGCATTATTTCCTATGTTGGGATCACTTTATAACTTTAAAAGTCTGTCCATGAAAAAGAGTTAACCTAAACTCCAGTTAAGAAAGGGCTCAATCCATGAAAAAGAGCACACAAGGAAAACTAATGCTGAACAATTTCGCTGGTTTGTTGTGTTTTTTTTAAATTTAAATTACCTGTGAAGTCCCTCTGTATATGATATCTTATTTTACAGCAGAATGCAAAAAATATAGAATAGTTTAAGTCTAACAGGTATTGTTTTATGCTTACTGTAACCTGAAGTAAATGCACATGATAGCATTAGACCTGTCGAGTTTAAACCCCAAAACTTGTAAGGCAGCTTTGAACGCTAGGGAAGGAAGTGCACTTAACCTGAGTAAGTCAAAGTGAGGTAACAGTTTGGAGGAGACAAAGTAGTCTGTAGCTCATTATTTAATGGCTGTTAAAGCCCAAAGCATTTCCATTCACAGAATCATAGAATGGTTTGGGTTGGAAGGGACATTAAAGATCATCTAGTTCCTGCCCCCATGGGCAGGGACAACTTTCACTAGACCAGGATGCTCAGAGCCCCTTCCAACCTGGATTGCCTATGCATATTTGGTATTTGGCTGTTCTGAGCAATTGGAACGTCTTGCACAGGATGAACTGTTGAGGATATCACTGTAACTGTCTGCCTGGACTGTACAGATGGCTGAAGCAGCTCTTGAATTGCTCCTGAATTGCTTCATCATGCAGCATAGCAGTCAATTAAGCCAGCACTGGTTTTGTTCTGCCTCAAGGACAAGGGAGAGCAGCTTCATGATTGCATAGCCCCTCCATACAGGGGATAAACTAATTTTAACTGGTGTCCCAGTACTACAAATCTCCTCTGCCCCTTGTCAGCCAGTGCACCTGTGAACTATCCATGACAAAACAGTTCTGCCTTACATAGATCACTTTATGTTAGGAGCCTGAGCTAAGAACATTTCCTTTCTTTCTAATAAAAATAAATAATCAGTTTATCTTTATACTTGTCAGAGTATAAAGATAATGGCCAGCACCTCACTGATGGTGGGCACAGGAAACACAGCACAGCCTACAGTTCTCAAAAGTCATTTCCAAGACAGATGATTTTCAAGCATCAGTTTTAAGTCCAGATCTCAAGAACTGAACTGTGCTTCAAAGGGACTGTGTTGCACAGCCAGAGGAGACAGAGTGAAACAGCTTAATATAGTTTCTTTTGCCAGACTTGTTATTATTCCTGTATAGAAGATATTGCCTGTCCACAACTCTAATTCATATGGGTGTAAAGTAAACTGTGAAGATTTTAAAAACTACTTTGTCTAATTTCCAAAGATAAACTGTTTATATACTTTTTGATCCTTGAGATTTGATACTGTATCAGAAAACATCATTTCCTGATGGAGCAGCTGGAGGATTTTACTGGTCTTTCTGTGCCAACACTGAATTCTTTTGGCAATTTGTCTCTGAACATCTACAATATTTGTATGGCAGGAGACCACAGATGATTGAAAAATGTTCCTGTAGCAGATATGATTCAATAAAAATAAGGTTTGATATGGAACATGTTTGACTACTGGATAGATAAATATGACTAGTAGATTTATTCATATCTTCACCATGGAAAGCATTCATTCCTAATTGCCTTATTTTTCACAACATTGGAGGTATGAGAAGATAAATATTTTTTCCTTATGACTCATGGGAACTAAGATATGTGTCCTGATATTGATTCAAACTTTAAAAATCTTCCTACCAATGGTTTAACAATCTTCATGTTTTATTTTCTGTACAGCAGATACAAACCAAAGATAGCAACTGATCAATCTCACATGATGCAGCAGATTGGTGCAGCTGTCCTTGAGTTTGGTCATTTTTTCTCTTAAGACGTTCATTTCTTTATAAAGTCCTTGAAATTCTGCTTCCTCCATTGCCTCATCTCCCTTGTTCTGGATGCGTCTTTCTACCACAGATGCTTCATGTCTTAACCATGTCTTTCTTTCCTGTTAATATGCCATTTAGATGAGGAATCAGATTAATTTAGTCATTGTTCTCTTAGTTACAGATCAGATGATTGTGCTCACAGCAGGACCATAGCTGCATGTGAGTAGATTACCTGCACAACTGCAGTTTTGTTTCAAGCTTTATTACAAGAGAGAAATAAATTACTTTCTGTGGTGCTGAGTCCCTACATCCTCTGGTATGTCTGTTCTTAGTTCTTATGCATCTTTGGGTCAAATTGATGCAACAGCAAAATTCCTCACTGCATATCAGGTAAGGTCTTAATCTGAAGTCAAGAGCTAATAGTGTGCAGCTGATGTGATAATTGATAGGGATGGCCATCATCAAAATAAGAGTGTGATGGGATTGAAAAAGATAGTAGATGCTTATTTGAACTATCCTGACTTGTGAAAACAATGAGTAGCCTTTCTGCTCAAAATTTCACCAATGATTTAGTCAGTTCCTATTTTGTTGAACTTGTTTGCCAAGAACAATATCAGATGGTACAGTGTCATGTTTTTTGTATCTTTTCCAAACAATGCTGAATCATTATAGCAGATAGGATGTTTACAGAATTCAGCATATCATTTAAATTTCACATTCTCTTATAAATCTGCCACTACCCTTGCTCTTTCTTATAGTGTCACCTCTGCCAGATATACTGGTCAAAATTTACCAGGAAAAAAGAAACAAATTTGTTGCTTGTACAACATCATCACATTTCAGTTACCCAAAACATTTTGGTAACTAAGAATTTTACACAATAGAAAGCAACAGAGAATATGGTTTTTGGGTAATAGTGGTCAAAGCTATGATGTTCTAGCATTTATATGGATTACATTCATAATGCAGATTTCAGAACTTAATACAAAATCTTAGATGATGCTAACAACACTATTAATGATGCTGTAACTCTGAAATTTAGAACAAGGTCTCTGGCAGCCTCTAATGAGACCATCTTCTTAATACAAGGCTAATTATTTCTCTATGGAACAGTCTGTGATAATAATCATGATGCTTTTCCATGGAAAGGAAAGGGAGCATGCAGGAGTTGAATTAATATTTAGCAGCCCAGAAATGTCACAGAAACAAAATCAGCTAATTCAGATATGTTTGTTTATTTCCTGTCCACTAGATAACAGCAAACATTTTTGCATGCTATTTTATGTCATTCATTATTTAAATAGCTTGATGTCACTGTTGGCATAACTGTACAAATTGAAACTCAAGAGAAAGTCCTTGTTTTTTTCTTGATATTAAGAAATAAAGATTGGGCAAAATGTGGAGAAACAATTGAAAACTAAATAATACTTCCTGAAACAATTTTCCTTTGACAAAATTACTGAGGTTTGATATTGTTTCTGCAATCCATGATTCAAAATTATTTTCAGTTTAAAGCAAGAATAAGAATGGACTATGATGACTGGTAAAATTGGTAGCTCCACTGTATTTTTAATTTCTGTCGTTCTGTCTAACCTCATGTGACTGGGTACCATTGCTAAAAGTCTCTGCCTTTCATCAAGCTTATGTGCCAAGTAATTGTTACATGGAGTAGATACATCTTTACTAAGGGAAAACAGCCAAAAGTACAAATAGAACCTGAGTGAGTGAGAAAATGGATGGTAGGTTTGTTTGGGCTTTTTCAGGATTCTCTGTGTTAGTCCTCCGATATATCTGTCTGATAGCAGGTTTCTTGTTTTTAAATCTTAGTCAATAATTTAGGTGTGTTGAATGAAGAGAATAGTTACACTAGTTGCCCTGCAAATTAAGTTTTCATATTCTTCATTAAAAATACAAATGAAGATAGACATAGGAAGAAATTAATAAAATACTTAATATTGTGGACCCATTATTCTTAACTGTAATTTACAGAGCTAAAATTAAGACAGCAAAATTTTGCATTGCTAAAGATATGCTATCATATCATACTCGATAATTTAAAGCAAAACTCCAGAAATGTATTTTTTAACTTTTTCCTTCAAAAAAAGTCTTATTTCAAGTGAGCTGAGGTTGTGACTGCTCCTGTGTTAACTTGCATTTTCAATTGTTTGCATTACACAAAAACATTTTGGACTACAATATAAAAAATATTTTTCTTTTGGGATCCTCAGGGAAGTTTTATCTGCACTCATGAGGCTTCTCCAAAAGCAAAACATTTAAGTAAGCATATTAAGTAGTGACAGCTTTAGAAAAACAATTCTGACATTATGCAGTGAAATATCTCAGTCGAGAAGTAAGATACATACACATTTCTGTTAACCATCAACTTCACTTTCAAAACTAATAAGCTGTTCCAGGAAGTGTGTTAATTAGACAAGCTTCTAGGAATGAAACAAAAGTCTGTTTTTAACTATATTGGGATATCATACTTAAAATAAATATATTGGATTTCTGTACACAAGGCATAATAATTCTATGCTACGTGTGACAGTGTACATGGCCCTAACTTGCCAGATGAATCCCTCCTCTGAAATGCACATATGCCTCATTATTTACTTACTAAATCATCTGCTGCATATATTAACAGATGAATCTGCAAGTCATGGGGCTGTGCATCCCAGAGGTTATTCAAAGGTAATGGTATGCTGCAAAATAATGCTGAGTGGCTTTCTTTCCCTTCAAAATCTACTCAGATCTACATTTTCTGATATTATTGATAACATTTGAGTTTTCTCCTTTTATCTCCACAATTTAATACAGTTCAGGTGTGATAGTTTATGGGTGTTAGGTATGTGACAGAGGTAGATTATCTTCCTGTGTACACATCACTAAGACTATCTATTAAATTACTTGTCACTGCTATGAAAATTTATTGAAGGAAACAGCGTTGAGCTGGTATTTCTTAGGCATATTTGCAAAATTATTTTCAAATCTAAACAATGGCCTACCTTTGCTAAATTAATGACATGTGGAAGAAAGAACTGTGTATTCCAGAGCTAGTTTGTAATATAATTGTTGTAATATAAATTGAAATAAGTTCGTGTTCAAGACCATGTTACAAGTCATCAGCTTTATTGGCTTCCAGATGACAATATTTTTGGAAAAGAAGGCAGCAGAGAGTGAGTCACAGACTTAATGAAGCAGTCTGACTGGTCATATTCCTCTTTGAGATACTTGAAATGAAAAGACTGTTTGGTCAAATGAGTTAAAGTCAAGGGAGATCCTCTCTGAAATCACTATCCCAACCGCTAGTTGTTATGAGTAGTTGTCATGCTGAGGGACCTTGACAGGCCTGAAAGATGAGCCTGTGAGAACCTACTGAAGTTCAACAAGGCCAAGTGCAAAGTCCTGACCCTGGTTCAGGGCAACCCCAAGCGCAAGTACAGGCTAGGTAGAGAATGGATTGAGAGCAGCCCAGAGGAGAAGGACTTGGGGGTGTTTGTGAACAAAATGCTCAATATGACGTGGCAATGTGCACTTGCAGCCCACTGCAAGTGCATACTGGGCTGCATCAAAACAGATGTGACCAGCAGATCGAGGGGGGTGATTTTCCCCCTCTACTCCACTCTTGTGAGACCCCACCTGGAGAACCGTGTTTAACTCTGAGGTCCCCAGCACAAGACAGATATGGACCTGTTGAAGCAAGTCCAGAGGAGAGCCACTAAGTTGATCAGAGGGCTGGATCACGTCTTCTGTGAAGACACACTGTGAGAGCTGGGGTTGCTCAGCCTGGAGAAGGCAAGGCTCCAGAGAGACCTTATAACACCTTCCAGTACCTAAAGGGGGCTACAAGAAAGCTGGAGAGGGACTTTTCACAAGGGCGTGTAGTGATGGGACAGGGAGAAATGGCTTTAAACTGAAGGATGATAGGTTTAGATTAGATATTAGGCAGAAATTCTTTGCTGTGAGGGTGGTGAAGCACTGGAACAGGTTACCCAGAGAGTTTGTGGATTCCCTATCCCTGGAGGTGTTCAAGACCAGGCTGGATGGGGCTCTGAGTAACCTGGTATAGTGGAAGGTTCCCTGTCGATGGGGCTCTGAGTAACCTGGTATAGTGGAAGGTTCCCTGTCCATGGCCAGGGTGTTGGGCCCTTCCAACACGAACCATTCTATGATTCTGTGATTCTATGATAAATGTCTTTGGCACTAATTTTGAAAGTTTTTGATTTTCTCCTAAAAGTGGCAAAGAGTAGCAGCAAGTGGCCAATACAGTGTTGCCCATAATGACACTGTTCTTGTCACCATTAGTGTTGTGGGTCCGGTGGAAAACAGGTACATCAGAGGAGTGATGGAGAGGGAAGTTCACTCTTGTGAAGATACAATGAACAGGAATCTGCACTTCTGTGATTGAAAACATGAGGATATGCCCCACGCACAACTTGCTGTGACAGATCTCCCTCATTAGCCTTCACTGAGGACAGCACTCCAGCCACATGAGCATGACTGTGATAACGTTTCAGTTCCCTCACGAGCTATAGCAACTCGCTCACACGCGCACACACACACACACTCTTCCTTTACCTTTTCTTCATCCCCATGCCCAAAAGCTCAGCAGCTGGCCACTATGGCCTCGTACGCTCAGAAGCCTTCCTTCCCCCTATGGCTGTCTTGCACGGAGGAAGGTTGTGCTGAGACCCCAGGACCGCTGCTGTGCGAGTTTGCTCCCAAGGCGGCAGCAATACAGTCACGTTGGTGTGTCATTCATCTCCCCTAGACAGTTCCTCTGAGTTGAGTTCTTTATAATTACGTCTCCATAATTATTTCCTTCCCTGGTGTGGCAGCAGGGAGGCACACGCTGCCCCAAATGCCCTGGGAGGAGTTATGTGTTACCTACTGCCACTGTATGCCTGGCACTTGGGAAAAGCCCAGAATGACAGGGAGAGGGAGGGCAGGAAAAGGACCCAAAGGTGTGCTCCTTCAACACCTCCTACTTGACAGTTGAGCCCTGGTTTTACCATGGTCAAGTGTCAGAGGGGACCAAGTTACAGAGTGAATCAAACTCTATATTTAGGAAGAACAACTGGAAGCTATGACAGGAATTCCCTTTTACACTTTGCTTCTCTGCTGAGTCCCCACTCCAGCCTGGAGCAGCTCTGAGTGCCGTCCAGGCTGAAAGCATCGGAGCTATTTCAGACACATTAAAAGGGTCACAGTCAATACCTCAGCTGGTAGAAGAAGGTACCTCTTTCAGCATCAAAAGGAGGTGTGCATACTCACTTGACGGTTTGGAACTTTTCTTATATAAGTAAATAAGTAAGCTAATATTGAAGGGGTCAATTAAAAACTTGGAAGACCCTTATGAAAACTCTTTTATAACTGCTGTGAGTTGACTACAATAGTTGTATGTTTCTGCTTATTTTAATGTCTCATGCAGCGTATCAGCATATTCAGAGCAGATTGCTATTGCTTCTTAGTCTGTGGGGATCTTTAAAGATTTAAAATAGAAAGTCACTTAAATACCTAGTGACTCATAAGAAGTGTAACTGTGTATTAGATTGAACACTGTACTACATAGGTAGATGGTTATTGTTTTCTCTGTGTTTGTTAGTGAAATATTACATGGGGGTTTGGATAGTAAGAGTAGTTTCTTTCACTGTAAGCTTAACAGGTAACTATAGCAGAGATTATTATGTATGTATTACAGAAAATGTGACCACATCTGCCTAGAGCATGTAGTAAGTTTTTGTGTAACAGGCTGAAAGCTGCAAAGTGGGGGGTTCTCTTCTTTCATTGTACTCGCTGGGTCTCACAGTAGTGTAGTTCCCGTCAAAGCCTTTTAATAAGATAATACACTGCAGTTCTGTGTCCAAAATACCCTTAGTGCTTGATGTCGTGCGTGTGATGGGGGGAGAGGACAGCTTCCAGCTGGGGCAGGGGGAGGGCTCTTTCTGTTGTCTGTGTGCTACTGTACATCTCTTGTGTGGATTACAAAAGATGGCATTATGATATCTCATCGTATTTAAAGCAAATTGAACAAGTCAGCTTATTATCTTGCTGCAACCCTGTCAGAAATTATTTTTAGCAGAGAGACAGAAGATAGGTCCTTTGTTTTACAAAGTCTCGCTTCAAAACACTGATTTATTTCACTGTAGTAGTCCTGTATTTCACAAGTAGTTCTGCTCGAGTATTTTCACTGTGAAGCAAGGGAATTTGCAAGGCAAGCTTAGCATTAACCAGCTCCAGACTGAACCAACATTGCCATTGCTTTCTAAGTTTGGCTCAGCATGCAGCCCATAAAAGGTAAAAGGTAAGGTGTGAGGAGGCCAAAAAGACACGGGGGAATACAGGCTCTGTGTGTCTGCATTTCTCTGCCTGCTTACATGTGAAATCCGGCTGTGGAAACAAGGGTGAAGTGGGATTTTTTTCAAGTTTGCAGAGCTGATCGGAATTCCATGGAATAACTTAATACAATCAGTGCAGCACTCTTGACTCTCTCTCTGAGACACATGGCAAAAGAACAAAGGAATTTATAAAAATTAAATAATCATTTCTGTAACAGCTGCATCTGTTAAAAAACATAGGGTTTATTTTCCTGTGATTGATGGTCAGTATCACTCTGTAAGGAAACTCAGGGAAGGTAGAGAAGGGGAAAGAGCCAGAGAAGTTGATCTATTTTTACTCAGTAGTTTGCTGTTGTCCTGATTTCTCTGGTGGTAATGAGGACAGCAGGATCTGGTAGGAAAATCACCTCCTCCAAAAGCAGTCCTACACAATTGTATCATGCATCCCTCTTTAGGAACCGGTGTCTGATTGCAGTAATTTTGAACACTGACTGCTTGTGAACCCAGAGCACCTCGCTGAGCACTGACACTGTGCTTGTTTTAAAGCTGAGATTCAGTGTAAATCCTTCCTGTTGATCTCTAGGTGGCCCAAGAGCTGTGTATCAATGTTTTTTGCAATGCACAGGCATTCAAGATGAAGAAATATATCTTAGCTTGAATTCCTTTGTGACAGTGGTGGGGAATTAGATCCACTTTGGTTTAAAATGTTTTATGTTATTTTCCTGTGCTTTTGTTTCCGTTTGCCATTTTGATTAGAAAGAGGAGAGGATGATAAGAAAAATTAATTAAGCTTTCTGTATTATGAGTCCTATCTTCCCAATAAACTGGGGGATTGTTCAGTGTTTATTTTGGAATACAGTCACTGGTTAACAGAGCAGTTATTTCTATGCATAGTAAAGATTTTTAAAAAGGAAGGAGAGACAGTGTAGTAAATTCTTTTGTGTTTTTGAAATCTGCTCAAATTTTGTCATGACCTTTAGTGGTCAAGATTACATCCATAAAGTGAATTCTGAAGTTTTAAAAACTACCTCTGCTTTTAAGATTGTGTACATAGAACCACAATCTAAAACTCACTGGAACAGTGACTAAAATAAAAACAATGCTGGTGGTTTTTTTGCACAATGGTTTTTTTTCTGATTTATTAGTTCAATGGAAGCAATTTCAACCCAAAGCCATTTATGAAGATGACAACCTCTAACTGAACACTGTGTTGGCTTGGATGGTGCTCTTTGCATCTGAGAGTGTGACCAGAGGGAGACCTCTAATGGCAGGTCATTTTTACATTTAATTCTGCTCGGCATCATACACAGATTTAAAGCTGATGTGAGAACATGCAAGAGCAAGTCTTCCATGCTGTCCCAGTGATACAACTAAAGGTTGATATTCCAAGTTGAAGCCAACCTATCTATAAGTTTTTTTGGTACTGCCTCACATGACATTTATAATCTTTGGAGTAGCCAAGTCTTTGACACTTTTAATTTCTCAGTGTGTTTCTTCTGTCTCTCCTATGTCATTTATCACTATTCTCATTACTTCCCTTCCTGTCTCAGGTTAAATATAGTATGAAAAATATGATGTAATTTGGTTGAGATCAATGAGTTTTCTGATTAATTAATTTCTCAGCTTTTAGTATTACTATCTTACTTTGTATTATAATGCTTAAATAACCAGAGTTTGATGAAGGTCTAGTCCAGTTAAAATCTTAGTTCTCAGTGAAAGAATAAAAGGCTGAGATGATGTTTCAAATATTCTGCTAATAAAAGTTATTGCTTTTTACTTCAGTGTATCTCCTTTTGTTATTGTATAGTAATAGTGTAACAGTCCATATTTCTCCACCTGCATAAAAGTGTATGGAAAAATCTGTTATTTTTATCTTATTGGTAAAGAAAATTTGTGAATCTCTAGGATCTAAAACTTTGAAGAGAGGCTACTTTGTGCACTAGCAATTGTCAAAGAAATTTTTCGGTTCGACCATCTTGATAATTTTCAGTCTACAGGGATTAAAGAATTTGAGAGTCAGAAAATGGTTATGTCTGCATTTGCAAATGTTTTCTAACAAGTTATGCTTTATTTGAAAGAAGGCTTAAACTGAAAGTTTTAGTAATTCCCACATACATACTGCGACAGAGATGATCATACATTGTTTATCCTCAAATGCTTCCTGTAGTTCTTACTCATTTTACAATGCTGTTAAGGTTTGAGAGATTCCTTATCTCTACTCATTATTGTTTTTAATGTGAAAGAGATAGCTTCATTTGTGGCTATGAAAGATTAATTGGAGAAGCTCAGGTGTTCTGTCTCCTTCTGATATTCAGAAGGAATAACTAAGCAACTTGGAAACTGAGATGGAAACAGGAGATGGGCAGATGAAATGGATACCTGTCAAGAGGCAGCATGGGTTAAGTTCTAGCTTATCTCCCTTAGCTATCAGAATGTCAGAGCCTGTAACACTTTCCCATTTTGCTTGCAGGGATAAGCCTCTGTCTTAAAAATGTCAAAACAGCCAGCGTCACATGTCAAAGCCATTCAGGTAAGAGACAGTATTTATGTTTCTAATATAATAAAATAATAACTCAACCTCCATTGCTTTGCAAAGTGCATTTTTACTCAGACAAAGCACCATAGGTGTGCTAACTGGGGATTATTCTGTTAAAGTAAAAAGCTTAGTAGATATGAAAACAGTGGAAAGGTGTGACCTGAAGAGCATATTTTGATCTGAGTTCATAAAAAACTGAATCAGGTAGGTTCATTGATCACTTATGTGCACAGTCTTTCCAATGTTAGGTTATGCCTGTTGGGGAATCAGCTAAGCAAAACACAGTGATACATGTGCATAATTGATCAGCATTATAAGTAAAAATAGTTCTTGCAGCTATTAGATTTTCCACAAAGTTAATACAACGCTGGAAGAATTATAGGCTAAAAAGATGGCATAGGTACTGTGCAGTTTTTCACGTCTGCATTCCTTTAGGGAAAAAACCCCCACAACTTCCAAGAAGCATTTTATTTAAAAGCTAGAGTAAAATGAGAGAAAAGTTGATCTTTTAATTTAAAAGATTCTTGTCTACCACATGCCTCTTCAAATGGTATATGCTTATAAGGATGGAGTTGGTTGTTCCACACTTGTAAAAGAAACAGCTGGAGAATTATCCCATCATCACAAAGTAGCATCATGAAAAATGTATTTAGCTCAAACTGTCAATGATTCTTGTCAAAAGGCCAAAATATTTCCTGAACTGAAAAATCTAACAGAATTTTCATGTATTTTGTAAAATGCATTTCCAATGAAATTTTACAAGTTCAGGTTCCCTTACATAAAAAGCACAAAATGGAATTTCTAAAGTCTGATCTGTCCTGTATTTCCTTGAGATAATATTAATTCAATGGATTGGAGTATCAAGATTAATTATCCAGTGGCTAAGCTGCATGCTGAAGTTGCAAGATACTGTAAAAATGCAGATTCTCTTTATCATCATCAACTCTACTGCAACAGGCATGCAAATTGCTGTACTGTAATTCAGTTAAATTAGCAGAATTTTGCCATTTTGTCAGAATTTTGATTTTACTCAGTTCAAATTTCATCCCTCTTTTACCCTGACTATAGAAATGTTTGTATGATTAATGAAAAAATACAGATATTTTATAGCTCAAAAGTATTTACATTTTATGTTTAAATTCCATAGGCACATACGAACATTTTTAAGGAATGAATTTGGTTTACTTTTTTTCTTAAAGAAGTAGTGATGGACTGCTTTTTGTTTTTATGATGACTTGTAAACAATGCTTCTAACTTGTTAATTTAAAAAGTGCATTAAGTTTAAATACTAAGTTTAATGTTTTAAGAAACTTTAATTTTGGCAAAGGTAATTTAAATCATGAGGAAAACTACAGCACAAACTTTAAAATATATCTATTAAACATTGTGTCAAAGGTGGCTCCAGTAGAGACACTTGCACTTTAATTGATGCCTGTTACATTTTGAGCACTCGAAGAACCATGACTCAAAATGTCACATTACTTTTATACATTGTGATTCATATATTATGATCCTTTGTTATTGTGTGCTATTATAATAGGAATGACATGCTCTGGAGAATATAAATCATGCTTTGGTGATGGAAACGTAATGGCACCTTACTAACTGGAGTATTTCATGGTATTCTGGCTTCTGTCTGACTGTACGAGATTTACACAAAAATCATCACTTGCCAAAAGCCACTAAATACAGATGTGTGAGAGTTAAAGGCAGCAACTGGTTCTGAAGTTTGGGGCAATAATGGACCAAAGTACTATTAATTCCTGGTAACATTAATTGCTGGTCTCCCCCTCTCAGTGTGTAAAAGGCTGTGTACAGCTCTGGCTGAAAATTTTTCTGTCTTCAAATACCACTCTTTGCTTTCCCCAGAAGTAAGGCTGAGGGGGTTCCTGGTTTTTCTGGTAGTTTTGTTTTTTTTTCCTTGAATTCCATTAAATTTTCTCAGCAGTTCCTCTCTTTCTTTCTTATTTTTTTAATTGAAAGTATTTATACTGAAGTGTCTTTCCAGCTTATTTAGTCATCCATCTGGACACTAGGAATGGCTGTGATGCTGTGAAGAACTTATCCATAACAATCCTCAACTCATGTGTGGCTGCATGAGTTGTATCCTAATCCGAATACCCTGTCTCTCATAAACAGAAAGAAGAACACAAAAAAAAATTATCTCTAAATATCAGTTCAATTGATTCAAAGCAGCAATATATGTTGTATTTCACACTAACAGATATTTTTCCTTTGGTATGTTCAGAAAGACCTCAGGAGAGGACTTAAGTACACATACCTACTCATTACAAAAGCTGCAATGACATCCAAAATATGGTAGGCACTTTCCAAAAACAAAGGAAGAGGCAAACCCAATAGTTTTCCTAATTAGTACAATTAAAAGTAAGAATCACACCTAGGAAGTCTGTCTAAAGAAATTATAATTCAGGACTTCAGGAGTTTGGAACAGAAAATTTCCTGTTTAGCATTTTACTGGATGAGAAGCAGGCAAAGAAGAGATTCCTCAGGTTCATAGTTTGTATCTTCATCCCAGATGACAGGTGACAAATGCCTTGAAATGTATTTTGAAAACAAAACTGCAAACTTGTGCTGATTGCAGCAAAACACAGTACTTGCAGACCTACACTGGTGTACTGAATTTGCCCACCCATTACACCGCTGCGGGACAGGACTGGCATTGGATTAACAGGGAAATTTACAGCTTAGGACCTTGGTACCTCTGGTCAGGAAGGGCTTGAAAATAAGTCACACTTTCATTTCATACTAGAAATATTTTAATTTATAGTATGTGTTATCAGACCCAGACAGTGTTTAATTAATGTCTTAAAGGATGCTCATTTTTCCAAGTTAATACGTCATGACTGCGTACATCTTGCCCAAACTCCAATTTGAGTGCCCTTATTGCAGATAAAATAGTACAAACTGCTTTTGTGTGACACAGAATACTGCGAAAGTGCTGAAGCAGACCAGAGAGTGGTTTATTTAATTTAATTAGCAGCCTGGGACTTAGTGGTTCATTTTTGTTTCCTGAACCATTTTTAGTCACAGTTGGTCTGTCAATCACAGTAGGAAATGCAAGGGCTGTGGTGTGCCGTGGGAGTCTCGCTTCCGCTTTGATTGACTCCAAGAGGAAGGAATGTCCAAGCTGAGGATGAGCTCCAAAAGGAGACTTAGCTCTTAAAGTTTCAACTCTGCAAACTTGTATGACCGTGCGAACTGTAAAGTGCAGGGAACTTTCACATTCCAAAAAAAGAAGCTGCCTGGAGGTACCAGAGCTTGGCGGAGGAGATGCTTGAAATTAAAAATAGCAAAGCTGGTTTTTTCCACCTGTAAATGAAATAATAGGTTGAGAACTGTGAGGCTGAAAATGCTCTGTCTCCTGGGAAGTTACAAAGTGCAGGTGAAAGGTTTCTCAATATCTAAACTAATACTCAGTGAAAAAGCTTTATGAAACAAATACCCAATTGTCTATAAAATACATGACCCTGCAGATTTGGCAGCCCCACTGAAATGACAGCATCACCTTGCCTAAATACAGTAATGGGAAACAGGTAAGTAGAATACAGGGAAAGGTGCTTATTTCTTGGCAAATGGATTCTTAATTTGCTTGGTATTTGATTACAGCTGTCAGAACAGTTGTTGTTACTGGAAGCAGTGGGCTGCTTTCCTGTGGTTGACCAACTGGGGCGTGATCTGCAAGACCATGTTTTGGGCAGAAGGATGGGATTATTTATCTTCATTTAGTGCAAACCAGTCAGATGGTGAACTACAAGAACACGGCTCAAGAACACTCTATTTCTGCTCTGTAACATTACTGATTCACCCCCTGGTTTTACCAGTGGGAGTCATGATATTTTGATGACATTTCCTAGGAGTAGCTTCTCTTCTGAGATCACAAGATAAGGCTAGGTATAGATTGTGCATTTAGTTGATCATGCCATTTGACTTTTAAAATAATCTGGACTGGGTCACACTGGGAAATGGATACGTTTCAGCTGCTCTTTCCTAAGCAGTGTTTCATGCCATTCTTTTCTCAAAAATCTTTACTTTTAAGGTATCTATTTATCAGCACCAATTATGTTATGGCTACTGGCTTTCTGCCCCAGATGAAAAATCAGATTGATGCAGTTGTGTGAGCATCATTCTGGAGGGAGTTTGCTAAAGCCAGGGACTAGTGGTCTGCCCGGTGCTGGAGCTGGTTCAACCATTTGCAGTTCGTAGCACCATCGCTAAATTTTGTTGGTAAAATCACATTTTAAACACTTACAGCTTAAGCTGACTCAGGGCAGGCTGTACTTCCAAACCACCTGTGATTAATTGTGGTGTAAACTGGTGTCATTGGGGAAGGGAGAATGGTCCAGTGATTTGGGTGGTATTGTAGGATTTGGATGATTTGCACTTAAATGTTGCTTTTGGCACTCGCTTTCTGTTTGACCTTGACCAAATAGAAGCGGACCCAGGTGCCTAAAGACACTTTGGTTTCTAGTACTCATTTAAAGTCCCATTAGATCAGGAAGCATTAGTCTAAAATGCAGAATTTCAAAAGCTTTCTAGGTAGCGTTGTTTTTTCATTTTCTGCCTTTAAAATGGAGATGAAAGCACTTCTCTTTCCCACAGGAGTGGTGTGATGATGCATGCATTGAAGACATAAGTGCTCAGAAACCACAAAAATGTCTATACACTTGTCCCAATCCTTTTGAGTTTTGCCATTTAACAGCTGTATATTTATTTATCAGTCACCATTATATGCATCTCAATTTCCTTCTCACAGGCTAATATTAACATCCCAATGGGTGCATTTCGACCTGGTGCAGGCCACCCTCATAAAAGAAAAGAACTTACACCTGAAGAAGTGGACGAAGTAAGTACAAAAGGTTTTTTTGACTTGGTTTTTTGATTTTGTTTTTTGGTTGGTTTGTTTTTTTTCCCGGGAGAATCCCTGCCATAAAATGAAAGAAAGCCTTTTAATCTATCTTATATCTCTGCATACCAATCTTAGGTACCACAGCTGAACATGGACTGATCGTTCATGGAAATAAATGGCTACTTGCTAAACACTTCATATATGATAGTTCTGCTTTTGATGCCAAGGCACCTTTAGGAATTTAAACTGTTTCAAAGGTGTGTAGCTGTGCTTCAACAGCACGAGGACATCTGCTGTTAGGAAAGAGAGCCAGGATTTCACCTGGTCTAGATGTATTTGTCTAGATGAGAGTTGATGGGATACAGCAGGAAAAGTTATAGCAAGGCTTTGGAAGGATATGCTACTACCTGCTGCCCCATAGTGTGATTGATTGTTACAACTTAGCAATAATGGAACAGGTTTTCAAACATGATGCTTTTTGAAATGTTTATTAACAAGGAAAAATTGAATGTGAAGACACTTGCAAGTTAAAACAGAAATTGAGAACCCATTTATCTGCATAGTGGTGAAAATGCTCCATTTTAGGCTGAATTCTGTGTTTTCATGCTTATATTTTACAGGGAGTATTTGACACTGAGTTTTGAATATAAAATCCAATTTATACATTAACTAACATTGGTTATGATTAAACACGGATATCATATTTTTGGATGCTATTAAAGCATCTTATTTACCATTAACTTTTATTATAAGTGAGAACTAAAACCAATAGAGGAAAAAAAGGTAATGGTAGATACTTCAAACAAGGAAAAAAAATCAATTAAATGTGGGTACTTCTGCCTTCCTGGACAGTTGGCTTAGTTTGGATTTATAACCCTCATCTGAGAACTGGTCCTGCTAGGCCAGAGCTGCTGATGCTCCTCAGAGGCAAGAGCAGGAAAGGTTCCGATCAACTCCATACATCCAGGCTGTTTCTGACAGGACTTGGGCGAGTGGACTTGCTGCCATGCAGGGAAAGCAAAGCTGTTGTGGCAGGAAGGAGCCCTGCCCTCATGCAGAGCAGAGCTGGGATGGTCAGGAGGGAGTGCTGTGGCACTGCTGGTGATTCAGCCCCAGCCAAGAGGGAGCCAGATTAGTTTTGAACCAATCATCAGCTCCTTCTGACTTGGAGCAGGCACTTCAAATGGTCAGGTTCAGTTGTGTAAGAGCTAATTCTTCCTTTTCTGTCTCAAACAGACAGATTAAGGTTTTTTCTGAATTTCCTCATATTTTGATATAAATAGTACTCTGTTTACAGAGAACTTTCCTGAAGTAATCAAACCCAAGCTGACTTAGCTCTTAAGAAGATTTAAAAGAAACAAACATACAAAATGACCTTGAACATGTATTGTGGCTTTCTCCACTTGAAAGAAATGAAAGCATATTCTCTCTGAAGTAATTAAGCTGATGAAGGAGTGCATGTTATTAAGCAGAAACTAATATAGCATATAGGAATTCTGGTAGTGTTTGGGAAATAAAATAAATGACTGGTGCTGATAATTAGATTTGGTTGGGTAATTGAATGTTACTTTGCTTCTCAGGTACATGAATACTATATATGAGACAGACATTACAGAATGTAAGTTCTTGGCACAGGTTTTATAGGCAATATTCAACCAAATCAATGGTAGTAAAGACTACAGAAACAGATCTTGTAATGGGAATAGAATAAAAATGCTACTAGTGGACTTTTCAGTTTTCTCATCTTGTTAAGTTTTGCAATACAGCTCATGATTTTTCAAAGCAGTTTTAGACAAATATGTCTTTTGCTAACAGTGCATAGTATTTTTCACTATTTTTTAAAGGCTTGGCAAAGGAGATGAGGGGAATATGGGTCTTACTCAAAGGAACGGTGGAGTCAGATGTGAACATGTACTTTTGAAGGTCAATGGAGCAGGCATGTTGAACATGGAAAGAAATGGAGGGTGGGAATTTTAGAAAATAACTTCTTCAGTCAGAGCATTTCCATGCTTGTATTTGTTAACTCTCGTCTATCTGAGTCACTCTTTAGAATTCCTTCCATAAAACTGGAGGCCAAAGTCTGATCTCAGCTATGCATTGCACATGGAGTGGGTGATACAGGGAGGGGTGCAGTCATAGTTAGCACACACCTGAGGTTAGAGGAGAAAGCTGACAGCAACTTATGGAGTGCAAAGTCTCCAAAACATGGTCAAAGCTTGCGCCATTTGTTCTACAGGAGGAAGGGTATTGAACGCGACTAGAAACGGTATTTTTAACATAGTATCTGCTATTTATAATAAGAACTAAGAGGTTGAGGGAATGGTCGTTTCCCCTGATTATTCAGATTAGCTAGTTCTGCAAGAAAACTGTGAAAGGAAACAATACAAGTTCTTGGCAACTTTGACTACTGATACAATTTTGCGCATCCTTCCGAACAGCTTCTGTATCAATTTACTTATTCTCCTGCTGTGCTTTGCTACTCTTTCAGGATGTTAGACCATTAAGCTAGATGTCAGACAGTACATGTCCTAGCTGGGGCTGAATTACTGGCTGGGATTTGAAACGAAGAAGAAACAAGTATAATGTTATTAGTTAGTATTATCTTGTATTAGCTAATAGTGTATTGGCTAAAATGTGAGAAAAGATAATACAAGTTTACCAAGCGAAGAAATGTAATTGTTGCTTCAGTTTTGTTATATATATAGTGATGTTAAGAAAGTTCTTGAAGATCAGAGAGAAAGAAAATGTCAGTTTTCTATAATATCTTGTTTATTTGCTATTTGACTTTGCAAAAAGTCTTCTTCCTAATTAGCCTGTAGTCTATTAGTCAACAGAAAAAAAGAGGCCAATAATAATTGACAGATAACTTTGGAATTTTAAAAATTAAATTAAATATTAAGAATTGACTGCTCACAGTCAATACACATTTTCAAAAAGAGTAGCTAATAAGTCTAAATAGTGATTTAACTTCAAAAGGCCAATCCCAGTAGGACATTCGTAGAGTAATCAAAAAGAAAAAAATAATTTCATCATGAAATTATTTGCAGTAAAATATAAATTAATTTCTAAGTCTACATGATCCTCCCCATATGCCAGCTTTACAAAATATGCAACAGGCTGC
Source organism: Neopelma chrysocephalum (assembly GCF_003984885.1). NCBI lineage: Eukaryota > Metazoa > Chordata > Aves > Passeriformes > Pipridae > Neopelma > Neopelma chrysocephalum. The sequence continues at coordinate 4,277,817 of NW_020897737.1, read as the reverse complement.
AACAACCTGAACTCCCTACTGGAAAACTACTGCTTCAAAATATTTTTCCATCTAGAACAGAAATTGTCTAAAATACACGCTTTACTCACCTAGAAGCAAAAATACAGCTGAGGAAGTACCAAGGGCTAAAATACTGTGGTTCATCAGGAAATTAGCTGAGTTGCTCACTATTTTGAAAGTGCTGTTTTTTTACTTTTACAGTGTCAGCAAAATAGCCATGAGGCTATTCAAACATAATTCAAACATAAAATAACAAAAACCCTCCTGGTCTTGCAACTGAGGTTAAGAAAAATTAAACTTCAACTCATGCTGAGCTTGCATGGAGCTTTTCATGTCCATAACCTATTATCTTAGCTCTTTCCCAGAGCTGCAGAAGTGCACGATGGTTTTCCTCTCCAACTCTCTGGCCACTATGAAACTCCCAAAGAAATTAGATTATAAAAATATTTCTTCTGCTTTTTTTCCCCCCTAAAATATGAAGGACTTGGAATTGCCTTTAATGCTCCACTCAGTTATTTTCCACTAATAGTCTGACACTGTAAATTCTTACCCATCTACGAAAAGATCCATGTTCCTCTACGCTGAGCACCTTCTATTCTTTTTAGAATGATTTTAGACAACAACCAACTAAATAACCTATCTCTTCCTCCCCATTCCCCCTCCTTTCTCCCCCTCCCAGTTTCCACTGGGATTGCCTTTAGTATAAAAATATCCTTTCCTGGTTTCTCAAATAACTGATTTATGCTCATGCTTGGGAGATTGCTATTGCAGCAGTGAAGTCACTGGTATCCTTTTGTGCAGAGTGTTCCTGCTTCAACAGAGGAGGAGAAAGACAAGAAACATCTCCCAGGAGCTAGGAAACTTCCAGGTCCTGCTGTCAACTTGTCAGAGATTCAGAACATAAAGAGTGAGCTGAAATATGTCCCCAAAGCTGAACAGTAGCTGGAACAAGCAGGTGAGTGAAAGAGGGTTTTTACATGGCTCTAGGAGAAGCAAGTTGATCCAGAAACCTCTTATGTAAAAAGATGGCTTTCCAATTACTTCAGTGGACCTGTAGTCACACCTCATATTTCAAAGACAAAATAGAAGAAACCATAATCCTTGAAATTCTTTGTTATTTCAAACATAGATCATATTGGAGACTATATCCAATGATCTATGTCACCCATCAACTGGCCTAACAAATAGTTTATTCAGCATATTAGGAATATTGAAGACAGCTTAAAAATAACATCTTGCTTCACAAGCACAAGTTCCAGTTTTGCAAAATATATGACTTGTATTTGTACAGTCTAACTACAAATAGATCTTTTACAATGCAAATAGATTTATTGCAGTGATGGACAACTAGGTCAGCATTTTTAAGCTCCTTTGGAATATTAGTTATTTGATATTCATTTATTTATATTATTCAAAATTGACATGCTAATGGCTCCATGTATTTGATCATACAAGCATACCACTATTTGTGGCACCTGAGGACTTGCTATATAGGTATATCAGGCTTGGAAATATGAGATTGGACCTTGGGGACATCTGTGCTCTTCTGAAGTAGCAGATGAACTGCAGGTAGGGACCCTCAGGCACTGCAGACAGCACCAGACACCTATGGATTGAGCCACTGATCTACAACTAGAACCACAGCTCACACTTATTTTGCTCGATGTCTGGATGGAGATCAGGGATGAGTGATATCTCTCAGGTGTAAGTACTGGGACCAGGACCTTTTAGTGTTTTCATCAGTGGGCACAGACAGTGGGATAAAGTACACCCTCATTAAAATTTGCAGATGACACCAAGTGGAGCAGGGCAGTCAACACGCCTGAAGGATAGAATGTCATGTGGGGGGGGCCTGGTCAAGCTCAAGAAGTGGGTCCATGACACCTCATGAAGTTCAACAAGGCCAAATGCAAGGTCCTGTATGTGGGTCAAGGCAACTGCCTGGAATCAATGCAGGAATGGATTAAGAGCAGCCCTGAGGAGAAGGACTTAGGGGTGTTGGATGAGAGGTTGGATATGACCTGGCAATGTGCGCTTGAAGCCCGGAAAACCAACCACGTCCTGGGCTGCATCCAAAGCAGTGTGGCCAGCACCTCAAGGAAGGGGATTCTCTGCTCTGGAGAGACCCCACCTGGAGTACTGCATCCAGCTGTGGGGCCTCTGACATAGGAAGGAGGTAGACTTGTTGGATTGAGTCCAGAGGAGGGCTGCAAAGTCAATCTGAGGAATGAGTATCTCTTCAATGAAAACAGGCTGAGAGTTGGGTTGTTCAGCCTAGAGAAGAGAAGGCTCTGGGGAGACCTCACTGTGTCCTTTCAGTACTGAAAGAGGGCTTATAAAAAAGATGGGGACAGAGTTTTTAGTAGGCCCTATTGTGATAGGACAAGGGGTAATGGTTTTAAACTTAGATTCAGACTAGATGTAAGGATGACTTAGATGTAAAAAACTAGATGTTTTTTACAGTGAGAGTGGTGGAACACTGGACCAGGTTGCCCAGAGAGGTGGCGGATACACCATCCCTGGAAACATTCAAGGTCAGGCTGGACAAGGCTCTGAGCAACCTGGTCTAGTGGAAGACATCCCTGCTCATTGCAGGGGGGTTGGACTAGATGATCTTCAGAGATCTCTTCCAGCCCAAACCATTCTATAATTCTGTGATTTATTTAAAAGGAAATATTCAGCACTTCAACACTGATTTCAGAATAATTTCCATTTGATTTCAAACAAGGCCCATAAGCCTCTGTTCTACATTCTGAGCCTGATAGAAATTAATAATTTCTGTCCATGAAATTATCTTTGATTTTCCTTGAAAAGCCTGAGTCAGTAAAGATGCATCAGGCAGTTACAATGAATACTCAGATGTACAGAGAAGTTTCAATACAAAAAAGCTCACCCTGGCTACAGTAAGAAAAAGAGAGTTGCATCACATAGTAGTCACCTGAATTGCCAGTTTTGCATATTGTCTGATAAATCCTTTCTATTGTGAAGAGAGGCAGAGGAGCTAAACTGAGTAGAAGATCATAATCTCCAATTTTCTGCATGGAAACATAAATGAAGAACAGAGGAAAACAGAAAGCAGTGCAAAAGGGTTCTGGGAATGCAGAAGTGCTAAGGATCAGGAATCTTAAAAGAAATGGCGTATAATCTGAGTGAATTGCTTGAATGTGCAGTGCATCATTAACTTATATTTTATGTACAGCATAAATACGCCATTTAGAAACAAGAGTGCTTAGCTGTTTCTTGCTTTTACCCTGCTGTGTCATAATGTTCCTGCTATTTTAAAGAAAGAATGGAGTCTTTCTCTTCAGAAAACTTGGGAAAAGAAAAATTAATATTTTGTAAAATATAACATTGTAGTCACTGCACTAAAGCACTGCCCAGAGAAATATGAATTTTTAATGTGAGACTTTAAAGAGGTTTTTTCTGTAACAGATATTTTGACATAAATTTAACCCCATGTTTATTCTCAGATGATTGCTATTTTCAATATTGGAAATTAAGTTTCTCTCACATCAGTAGTATAATCTTCTCAGATATTCACTATTGAGGGATTTCCCTTTGATATTATTTTTATATTTCTTGTGGTACTCTGTAGGTTATACCTACTTGAAATGGTTAGAATAACTCCAAATACTCTGGATAATTTCCATTATTCTGTTATCCTATAATATGATGCCATAAAAAAATACCAAAAGTATACATTAACATTCAAAAATGCCAAAGCTTTTACAATTACAGCAGTTATTTCCAACTTTACCTCCTAGTATTGCCATATATCATGGGATAGTTTCAGTAAATTGCAAGTCAAGATGATAATTTTTTTTTAAATTTTGATCCATGCATTCTTGCTTAGTTTAACAGAATGCAAAACCAGCAGCAAAAATAAAAAACCTGCAAAGCAGTAGGTTGGTTCATTATTTACAAACCCATTCCTACATGATTCGCACTTTAGAGTAACTTCTGTTAAATATCTTTGGTATTGCTCTTCACCAAATTAGGGAACATGAATAGACTTAATAAGATCATAGTTGTAAGTCTAACAGTTTGTGGGAGGGATATAGTTAGTGAGATGTCATGAAGCTGGATCCATTGAAGGTCATCGAGTGCTCCTCAGTTAAGATATTCCTGTAGTCATCCCCTGATGCTGGTCTGTCATCTATAATTAAATGACTAGCATACTCTGCTTTGTCATAAAGATTTTTTTCTTCCACATACCTGTAGCTGATGTGTTAGATTGAGCTAGTTTTAATATACAACCTGGGTTGTGATTCACTTCCCTTTTCTCCAACTACAGTTTTTTTTTTTGCTTCTCCCTTCACACCTGCTCATTTCTACATGCACAGGGGCGAAGCATATGCAAAATAAAATAGTAACAAAATATCACATGCTAAAAATATATGTCCTATTGAATAAGTAACGGTAGGAAGCATTTAATTTATGACAAATGGAGCCTGCTATGGCTGAGATTTATTGCTGTTTATTGTGATATCTCATATGATAACTAGTATGGTGATTGTACTTGAAAATGGGCCTAAGCACAAACTGGCATTTCACCTGAGAATATATATAAATTCAGCCAGATACTTCTGCAACTCATGTTCATTCCTCATTCTGTAATGCTTCACATTTTGTGTCCTGACATGTGGGTAGCTGTGTAATAAGACTTTTAACTGTGCAGCCTGAAGGGCCATAGAGTCCTTCAGAGAATGCTGGACTTTGGTTTCAGAGGACCTAAACCTTCAGCTAAAGTAGTCTGGTCTTTTCCTCCTGAGTGAGACTTTTGTCCTCCCTGGAGGACCTTCTCAAAAGGCAAAAAGGGAAATTTACTACCTTGAAGTTACAAAACAGTCTGTCATGGACATGTGGGCAGTATTCCCAGCACTGTGTTTTGAGAAAAGGTTTGTCAGGATCCCTATCACAACACTGATGAGATGATTTCCCACATGCAGCTGGTACTTGTAGATAAACTGTTGTCTTTACCTGGAACTCTACTGAGGAAGGGTGGTTTGATTGCAGAAGTAGTTCTGTTGTCAGGTACAGAAGCAAGGGAGTTCTATTTTGAGAGCTGAAGACTATACATCTAGCAAAAGCTTCCCAGAACAGCTTAGGCTTTGTATTTCTTGCAGCATTACCTCCTCTATAACATATTGGGAATCCTGCCTGGCACAAAATGAGAAAACTTATCAGTAGAGCAGCCTCTCAGATTGGTGTCACTTGGTGAAGAAAATAAGTCCCTTAGGGAATAAAGCCCTTATATCCATACACACAAGGTTTTCCTTGGTGTTGCTGTTAATTACTTACAAAAAAATTTGTCAATAACCCTGGGCTAAAAATGCACATTATAGCTTTGTCTCCTAAGTACTGAGGATTCTAATTACAGTTTCATGCTATATACTGCTATATACTGAAGCCACATCTCAGTTAACAGAGCCATTTACCTTTCCCGGTGTCACTGCTCTGACACACAGTTTAGTGATTGCCTCTTATTCTTGTGCTCACATGGACCTGAGGGATGCAGTTAAACTGATGTACAGTTATGAGCAAGGGTATTACCTTTTTCTCCAGAAACACGACAGTGTTGGAGGTAGTAGAGGAACAGCTGGTAGACAAACTCTGACATGCTGTGAGCTCTTGTAAGAGCCTCACAGTTTTAGGAAAATGTGTTCATTTGATTAACTCTAATAGAGTTAATGGAATCCTGCATCCAGAGGATGCCAAGGTAGGTCAGGAGCAAACATCTCCTTAGTTGGACTGGGAACTATGGGGTAAAGAAAGAGGCTGTGTTGCAAGAATTTCTGCAGGACCCTTCAACCAAAGTCAGAGGTTCCTTGAGGGGATCTCATCAGTGTATAAAGTACCTAAAGGCAGAGTGCAAAGAGAGCAGAGCCAGGCTCTGTTCAGTGGTGCCCAGTGACGGAACATCCCTGGACCTACTCACTGTGTGGCCTTTGTTAATTTCAAAGTACCTCTTGTCTTTTTCTATCCATGGTTTCCTACTATCCTGCTGACTTTGGTTCAGAACTCCCAGATTAGCAGCACTTGGTGATTTCTTGGCCAGCCATCAATTTTGTCAGATCACTTCTGTTTGTAAAATTCTCCTAAGAAACTAGGTAGTTGAGGTTATATAGGATTTTTTAACAGCATGTTTAAGATTGTTTAGTTTTCCTTCCAGGTTTTTTGCATCTACTTATGACATACTTTCAGACTTTAAAACAGAAGAGATAGAAATTTCTTTTCAAGGAGAAAACTGGAATCTCCAGGATGTAATTTAATATCAGAGGAACCTTTGGAATCCTGTTATTTCCTTGAGCAAAAAAAGTTATTCATGTTCTGTTTCCCAGAGTTTCTGTGTTCAAAAGGAAAAATTTACTTGTGGTGGTTTAACCCCAACCAGCCACCAAGTACCACATAGGTGCTCATTCATTCCCCCACCAGTGTGGGGGGAAGAGAGCCTAAAGAGTAAAAGTGAGAAAACTTGTGGATTGAGATAAGGACAGCTTAATAGGGAAAGCGAAAGTCATGCACACAAGCAAAAAAACCCGTAGAATTAAATAACGGTGACTGGGGAAGACAAACGCCATCACTCCAAATGTCCCCCCGCTTCCTTCTTCTTCCCCTCACTTTATATATTGAGCTGATGTCACATGGTCTGGAATATCCCTTTGGTCAGTTGGGGTCAGCAGTCCTGGCTGTGTCTCCTCCCAATTTCCCATTCACCTCCAACTTCCTTGCCAGAGTGGCAGTAAGAAAAGCAGAAAAGGCCTTGGCACTGTTTAAGCACTGGGCAGCAATAGCAAAACCACCTCTATATTATCAACATAGTTTTCAGCAGAAATCCAAAATTTAGTCCCATACCAGCCACTGTGAAGAAAAGTAACTCCACCCCAGCCAAAACCAGCACAATTGTCTCTAACGTGGCCTGCATCTGTCCATTGTGAGCTGGGAGTCTCTATCATTGACACAATGCTATGTTAGCCCCCAGCACATAATTTCTCAGGCCTTTGCAAGTCAAGGAGAGATTTCCTTCTCATTCTCTTGGCGAATGGTAGAAGTGACAAGGAAAAGAGACCAGAGAGAGTCTGCTTTTTAGATGCCTAAGAAAATTTAAGTGTATGTGTTTGGAGGTGGATTTTGCTAAGGAAAGAAGAGGGCGTACTCTTAAGCACAACAAAAGCTTCTACATAAACTAGTTAGGAAAAATTTTTGCTTTCTGGTTTTGAAAACTGACTAATAACTTCAAAACAAACACTGAAAAATCAAAGCAAACTACAAGAACAGATGCTTGTATTTTTTTCAAAATATTTCTAAACTGTATCTTCAAGCAGAAATTTTTAATTACTGTAAGAGGCAAGCACAAAGTAATAACTCAAAGAAGTCTTTACTAATTTTTAGAACATGAGCATGTTACTTACTGCTCTACCCTCACCATATGCAAGAGAGTTTTCAGATATGTGGAGATGAACAGGCCTCTACACACAGACAGGAGAAATATCTTCATTGAGCCTCTTCCTTTGAAACATTAACACCCTTAAAGTAACAAAATACTTCCCATGCTTGCAATGTGGTCCCACAAATCTCTGCTCCCTTCTCAAGTGAGAACCGTTTCTGGAAGTTCCAAGACTCTTATTTGAAAGCTGGAAATTTTCATTAAAAAAAAAATCACTGCTATTTAATAACTGCTTCCCTGTGATCATTCTGTTGATTACATGGTCCTGAACTTTTGTTGTCAGGCGCTTTTATACAATAACCTCTATGTTCCCATCAGTGCTGTTCATCACAGATTTTTGTAAAAACTAAACTTTTCAGTCAATTCCCTCAGTTTCTGGGGTTACATCCCTCAAAAGAAACTCAGAAAGGCAAGTGGCCTCCTGAAGTTACCGGGTGTGGAGGGATCAGTGAAGTGTGAAGATGGAATACAGTCAACAGGCCTTTTCTTGCTTATCTCTGCTAGATGTGTTAGGAGTTAGTATGAATGAATTTCAGCATCAAGCTACGAGTACCACTGGAATGTGCTCCTCTTGGAATTCTCAGAACAGGATATCAGGAATCCCTAAAACTTCAGTTATTTGCTGTGTGAACAAATAACAGCAGGTCCAGGTATTTAGAGAAGATCCTGTGGCTTAAAGGGCATTTACCCTGAAGCACATGCATATAAACCCATGCAGAACTAATTGTAACCAGGGAACTGTCAGCATTAGGAATTGTTTGTAGAGCAGGAACGAGATCATATTCACTGTATGTGAGATGAGGGTGATGCTGTTTCTGTGTTCCTGGGAACTCTCCTGCCAGTCTTAGGTATGCCTGGAACACTGTAATGACAGGCATCATCAGAAACCCAAAATAATAAGCAATTGCAATCATTCTAACCTTACTCAGTTCAAAATGTGTTCAGCACAAAGGTTTTCAAGTGCCTACATCAGAGTGAAAAGGCTAACTGCTTTTGCATACGTGAAGTGTGACTTCCCACGTTAGTAACAGCTCAGATAGTTTTATCAAATCTACATAAATTGTAGCCAATTAAGCTGACAGTATGATCCGAGATATCACAGCTCTGATGTGATAATCAAACAAATTTTCTTCTAAATTTAGTGCCTCATCATTTTGTTTTATACTTTTTATTCGTTTCATTTGGTAGAAGACTACCTAATTATATTTTCACAGCCTTGTGCTCAATAATCACATAAATTTCTGTACCTGTGTACTTTGCCATCTCTTGCAGAGCTGGCTTAATGTGGCATGAGCCTTGTGACTCCTGTCTGGGAGCAGACCATCTACAAGTGTCACAAGCCCTGGTTTGTACTTAGGATTACACCTGCTTCAGCCATCAAATTGCTCCTTGTGTGCCTTGTTTTGAAAAACGTCACTCTTTTAGTGCCATTATTTACCTCTATTTTACACTTTTTTGCAAATTTCTTCTGAGAATAATATTATATAATGGTAGATCTCACCATATGTAGGTAGAACTTTGTATGTAGGTGAATTCACCATGACAGTGATCCCAACATCAATCGCCCCATCGACAACATTACTGAGGAAATATTATGCTGCATATGTTATTGGTTTTTGCTGTCCCTATCTGCTGCTGTTTTAACATCCTAATCTCCCTTTGATTTGCCACAGCAGTCTCAAATACACTGTATTCCTATGTACTAAGGGAACAAAGACAAGACACAGCATAAACAAGCATTTCCTGCAGGAATATGTATTAGTTTTACTCTCAGTGTTGCTCATAATTTATTTTTCAAATTTTATTTGCTGCAAGTTGCAGCTACTTGAAAGGACACTCAGCTGAACTAACCTTAATTTGAACTTGGGAACAAGTATATTGCCTGGTTTTCTCTCCTGCAATTTAGTGGTATGGCTGTATTTGTTTCTGACCACAAATGACTGAGGTCCATGTACAGACATGGATTCAATAAAAGCAGAATAAAACCCTCAGTACTGATGTTCAAAACTTACTCCCCCACTTTGGTAAAATTGATGTAATATTGCTTTTAATTTAATAATTCGGTTATTCAACTGATAAAAAAAATAAATCGAGTCCTTCAGCTTTTACCTCTCCTGGGTCTTTGTTCTTGTTTGTTGCCTTGGAGTGAACCTTGTCTTAAAATTGCTCTTACTCCCACACGGCCTTACAGAGCCTTTCAGGGCACAGAAATGTAATCTCAGAGCAAATAATAGCTGTGGCTGTGAATGCACTTAGGGGAGAAGAGGGCGATGGTTGTACTTGCCCTGCTTCCAAGCAAATGAACCCCGGGAGAAGCAGCCTGACCGGTCGGTGCCCGCTGCCCTGGCAGTGCATTTTAACAGCAGTGGTAGCAGAAACACTGCTGTGTGCAAAGAGAGAGAGCGGGGACTGGCAAAATTGCTTTTACTGACAAAGAACAAAAAGCTTCCCCCAGAGCCAAACTGCTCCTTTTCTGAGGGAGGGATGATGACAATAACTAGATGGTGCTATTTCAAAGCTTTCAAAGGTGCTGCCTTTATATAGAAGATGAAACCAACACAAAGTATGTACTGAAATGGAAGAAAATGCATATCCAAAGACTTGAAACCAAATATCTGAGCTGAAATAGGCAGAATACAGAGAAAAGCAAACCTCCAGTTTTTATGTGTTTGCAAATCATGCTGTTCTTGAGTGTAGTATCATTCCCAAAGATTATTAAAGACAAGGATAGAGTACGTCCTCTGCTAATGAAGGATCTCAGACCTTCATTAAATACTTAATGAAGGATCTCAAACCTTTTATTTTTTCATTTCACAATTTCTTTGGTTTTCTGGGTTTGTCTGAAAATAGTTGAATTGATCTGTCTCTTTAGGCTTTGAATGGAGGCATTTATTTTTGAAAAAAAAAGTAATCTTTCTCCCTTTTAGTTCTCAAAACAAGAAGAGGTTTTTCTGTGAAAACAAGAGGCATATTTTCATTTATTCAGTACATTTTGCTGAAAGGCAAGTGAGCTCAGATGGGTATATCACACATGTACCCTTTTTTTGGTTTAAGCCCTTCACTAAAAAAAATAATAAATCAGGCAATGATGTAGTGTTGCATCCCTTTCAGCTTTTTATATGCTTTTAAAGTTTTTATTCTGGCACAGCACAGATTTGCTATCATATATTTGAACAATTACTTCTGGGGCAAGTCAGTTCTGCAGCTAAGCGTTTTCTGCCCAGTTACTACAATTTAACACATATGCAGACAATACCTGAGCCACTGCTGAGCGTGTGCATGCTTCAAAGTCTAAGACCAATCATGGAAACCTCAGTGAAGATGTTCATATTCTGCTTCACAGGTGTACAGAACAAGAGGTCGAACCTGGCTGAACATCACAGCTCAGTTGACAAGCAGTAGCTTGCTGGGTCATGTCCAAGTGTGAAGTTATTTGCAGTTTGGTTGAAATTAAAGAAAACTGTTTCTCTAAGGCAGGATGACAAATAGAGCAATTAGCTCCAACTTCTTCAATGCCTTACTTTAATAGACACCTTAGAGGTGAGTGGAGACTGGCTCTCAGAGATGCTTGTGCTGACCTGAGGCTAAAAGCCTCATTTTTAGAGCTAAAGACTGACCATCCTTCAGCAAAGTAAACTCTTTGGTATCCCACCTGCAGTGAGTTTTGGCATCTAACCATTTTCATCAAGGCAAGCCCATGGTATGAGTCATGTGCAATGGCATTAGAGTACCTTGACCCAATGGAGCATTACTTCACATCCCTCAGCAGTGTCTGGAATTTTATTAACAGCACAGGGATTAGATACATGTTGGAGGGAATAATGCAGGCAGCTCCAGGTAGCTGTTATGGCACTGCTGTGTTCTCACCTGCATCAGAGAAGCACTGCGTCTCTGTGTATCCCAGTGCCTCTCTTTACCGTGGAGGTGTCCTCTTGCATGATATACCAGTGGGTACAACTGCCTGGGCTCTACCTTCTGTCAAACACCTACTGGCTGTTTGGCTTCATCATTAAAGAGGGGAGTTGAAGTGCCTCAAACCCTGAGGACAGGCAGACAGGAGTGGAGAATAGATGGCCCACAGCCTATGGCACTGCCTTCTGCTTTGATTGCTGTGTCCCAAGGGTTGGATGAAGGCCAGCATTGTCTTCCCCTTCCAGGGTGCTGTAGCATTGCTCAAGGACAAGTCTTGGTTTCTCCCAAAAAGAAATTGGTTGTAAAGACACATACAAAGTTACAGAGAGAGGAAAATGGAGATAGAGAGAGAGCCCTGTCTCACCTATAGTCCTCTGTGTCTCTGATCACGAGTCCCTTCAGAAACCTTCTGCCTTGCAGAAACTCACACTTCTGCCATCTTAGGAAGATGGTGCTGCATATGCTGTTAAGAACCCTTGAGCCACTTCTGCAGGCAGCATGGTGAAGCTTGTGTGGACAGCTGTTTAGATACAGCTAACAAAAACAAATTGAAAACAATCAGATTTTCTTCCCTGGGGCTTTGTCAATGTCCTAAGTAAAGCCAGGAGACATTTCCCCTCACACTGGATTTACAGTGTGAACTGCCTCCTCCAGATTCACTCCTAGTTTTTTAAAAAACAAGAAGAAAAATTTGCAAACATGCAAGAGAAGGAATGTGCTGGTGGCCCCTCCCTTCTGCTTTGGCTCTGTGATTATCACACCTACCCAGCCAGGAAGCATGAATAAAGCAGGTCAGGTCCTTCTTTGCCTGAAAAGGATTAAAACCCACAATTCTTGCTTCCCTGGAGACTGCAGACTACCTTGGCAGGGGGGCCCTTTGTAGACTTTGAGCTAAAGCTCGGCTGCTGTGCAGAAATGAATTAAAATTAATCTGTAGACAAGTGAGCCTGATGGCAGTTTAGCACTGTGGAGCTCAGCTGGCAATAAGGAAACTTGCTTCCATGTGGATTGCTGTGTACCATGTCTAAAGGCTAATTTGTGTAGCAACAGTTTCCTCAAGCTGTGCTTTGAAAGAAACCAGGATGGCTTCTGCTGAGTTCTTGTACAAAGTCTGATGCAATTAGGTAGATGCTGAGGAGAAAGGTCTGTAGAAACCTACCAAGTTTCTGGGTGCTGCTCAGGGTTACATGTCTCCCTGGTACTCAGGTGAGCAGGGTTATCTAAACTCGGGTATTTGTAGATGGGCATGGACACAGTTTGAGGTTATGGTGAAGCTGGACCATGGTTTTGAGGATCACAGTTTTGGACTTAAGCACTTGCATCCCATTTGCACCTTAAGCATCTAAATTGCTGGGACTCTGTCCCTGGTACTGAGCATAACCCCAATGCCACTCAGTGCCAACTATGCTCCTAAATCACTTAAGTGCATCTCAAAATCCCACTCCAAATTTGAATATTCAAATTGCACATTGTTCTTTGTTAAGATTGCATGGGCCTCTGTATCCTTCTACAGTCAGATCCAGGATTTATGCTAATACAACTGTGCAAGTGCTCCAACAGGAGCTGCCACATGCGCGTTCTGAGAGGAGCCTTTCTGCAGAGTTGAGCAAAAGAAATTTTTTTAACAGAATCTGTAGATCATGTTGGTGCAAATTCAACATCAATATATAATTGGTCTTGGGTGCCTAGTTTTTAACAGCTGGTGATTTCTCTCACCTTTTCCTTCTATTTCTCTGTGAAAACATATTTATTTCTTTTCGGATTGTTTAGTGAAAACACAATTTTGTGTTTTGAAACAGAGTGCCATGGGAATGTTTAGTTCTCCCATATGTCTTCCACTCAATTCTAATAACTCATTTAAAATGCTTGCTTGTCACAGATTGCAAATCAAGTATTAACAGTATAGTCTTGTACAGGCAATATGCTGTAACACCGTCATTTATGGTTTTGAAGAAGTCTATCTATTCCATGGGAAAAGAAGGGCTTATGTTTGAAACTCTAATAAATGGGAAAAACCTATAAACACAACATGCATATATATATATAAACATAAATATGTATGTAAATACACATAATGTGTATATATATATACTGGTTGCTGATGTGAAAAAACCTCATGTGCACTGTAGCTGTATATATCAAATCTTAAACTACTCAACAACAGACAGAGACAAACTACTACACTACCTGAGGAGCTTTGAAGAAGAAAGATAATGCGAGGAATTAAGCATATCCTGCATGGACCAGATGTCAGAATATAGAGTTTTCTAGTACAGTCAGTTACATGTCAAGTTAGATTAGCAGCCTGCATACGATGTCTTGCCTTCATGCTTTTCCATCTCTGAAGAGATCCTCTGGGTTATGTACAAGATGGCTGTCAAATTTCCCAAGCTGATTAAGACCTCTCACTTTTCCATGGCAAAGAGGCCACAAAATCAAGGATGAGAGTGTTAAATATGCAGAAGAGGCTGCAGAGAATGTGAGCTATGGAAAGACTATCTTGGGTTTTGAGTTGGCAATCACTTTATTACCACCCTTCCTTTTCCTCCATTTGCTGTATTTTTTCAATGTATTTTGCTTCATATGAAGTGCTAAGTATTTCAGGAAAAGTATTTGCAAAGTGCACAGAGACCTCTCAGTCTTGATTTGAATAGATTGAAAATAAAACCATAGCCAACTTCCACCTCATCTGTAACTATATTTGCAGGGATGTGAGCATTGTCGCAGGACCTCTCTTTTTATTGCACATGCCAGAGTTATGTTGAAAGAAAACAGGTGGGTGAATAGTACCAAGATTAATCACGGTTCAATTGTGCTGTGATATTATCTGTAGGCATATCAGATGTACACTACATTTATATGGAACAACACTCATACATTATGAATTCTGTTGAGAAGAAGCCATATGACCAGGAGAAAGTAGCATTTTTAGAAACCGTAACTAGCACAGAGAGTCAAATGTGGGCTATTTGCAGTACAGACTGGGTAAGGTGGCAGAAGAGACAGAATTCATGATGAATAAATTGGATATTGCTGCCCAAATAGAAACAGCTGAGATTTCTGTTCTCTTGCTTGGAGAGGAGCCCCTTCTCAGTGTCTCCAAGATCACAGAGCTTTCTGCTAATGCATGAAGGGCAAAGAAATCAGTCCGAGAGAGGTTAGGGAAAGGTATTGCTTCAGGTTCAGCAGCATTTGGCTTACCCCAGCCCCAACACCCCCATACTGCCCACCCTTGTCCCTGTAGTGGAGCCACATGGCTCCACACCAGCCTCACAGTTGAGGAAAAATAACCTCCCCTGCCTTTGCAGCCCCATGAGGACCACTAAATGTCACTTCAGCTGACTGGGATCTCTGGACACCTCTTTGCTTTTAGTTGTGGAGCAGCATAGAGCAGTGCCGGTTGCTCAGAGCGCTTCGAGCTGCCTGAGTGCCTGTGAAATCCCTGACAAATCCTGAAAGAGCAAAAATTACAGCAGAGCTACATACCTTTGCTGAGGCTTCCAAACAAACCCAGATCCTGGCAAAGTCCTCATTAGGAGCAAAGTGGGATGATTCTCTTTGTAACTTTAATTGCAGTTCAGTTGTAAAGTGAGGAGCACATGAGGCAGCAGCAGGAGAGCGTCTGCAGGACAATCCCCCTTCCCTGACTACTGTGGCAGTGGGTCGAGGGGCAGGAGATCCTCTGTACAAAAAGGATTTGTAGAAATTACACTGCCACATTTTTTCCTTTTCACTCTAACAGCAGAAACAGTTAGGCTGTGCTGCTGCCCTTCTGGGTTTCCCGGGCTACCGCAGAAATGTTCTTTTTCACTTTCCCCAGCCTCTTCTCAATAGTAACGTATGTCATACGGCTTCTTCAGTTATCTGAAGTGCTAAAAGACTCTTTTCTGGCAGTCCTTTGTCTTGTTTTGACCACAGAGTTTGCCATTAATATAGACTTTTTTTTTTCCAAAGCACTAGTTTTCAAATAAAATCAAGAGGGTTTTGTCAACCCTACTTATATCATGGTTCTAGTATAAAACATTGCCCAAAGGGTTAATGATGATTCTAGTTTATTCACACTGTGAATTGTTGCTAGAGTCTTGGGAGATTGGTTTTGAGATTTTATTTTATCTTTTTTTCTTGTTGGAAAAAAGGGGGAAATAACTGTTACAGGAGAGAAATCCCAGTCAAAACATATCAGTAAATACTGCATCGTGGCAGTAACTCTTAGGGGAAACTAGAGGGCAGGCTTCTAAAATACTTTAAGCTCTGCAAAGCTGCAGTTTGGTATCTCATCGGCTTCCCAAAGAAACATTAAGTACCTAACTCCTAGGGGATTTGCATGTTTAATCAGCTAAACGCTTTCAAAATACTGCCCTGAGAGGGCTCAGGAAGCCTGCTACATAAAAATAATAGCCGTTGTTGTGTGTCAGCAGCCAAGCAGTTCCTATTGCAAGTCTGCTGATTATTATACCCAATAGAACTGAGTTGTCATTTCCCTATTCCTCCCTTTGTCTCAAATTTTTGTGTCATGAATTGTGTCTTGTTGTGTACTAGGAATCACTGGGGTTTTTTTTATTATTATTGTTTTTGTTATGTGTGCAAGTAGTGCATAGCATCTGCATGGGACGTGGTTCCTCACCCCTTCATTGTGAGATATTTAAAAATACATTTGCAGGGGCAGACAAACAATGGAAAACAAATCACCAAGAAGAACACAAAATGATTAGAAAATTTATTTGAATTTTTTTTTAAATAATTTTTAACTTTTTATGGGCCAGTCTTTGAGTCTGGGGGAGATCAGGTTTACAGTATAATTTTTAGAGCTTGTAGTTGTCAAAATCAATCTTGAAGGGCAGCACTGAAGTGTATGGCATCACACACCTGAATGAAGGTGCAGACCAATGCAGCAGGAGACTGAGATGAGGCAGAGGTTGCGGAACCAGTTTGGACACACCAATTTTATGTCACACTGCAGAGATGGACCCTGCCCTCAGCTGAACCACAAAGGAGCAGGAATGGCTGGGGTTAAACCACACTATTTATAGTTTAAAAAATAGAATATTTCTCCGCTGACTTGAGAAACTATCTCCAACAAGTTCTGGTAGGAGTGTTGGGCAGGGATTAGGGTTTCCAAGTCAAGCAGGCCTGAAGTTGTTGACCCTTGGAAGCCCCCAGAGTCAAAGAGCTGCCCCAGCCTCCTGACCAGCTGCTGCAGAGCCAGCGCAGGGGCTGACAAGAAACTGGCCAGATCACTGTGTTCAATGTTCCATTTTGCATCAGGATAATCACTGAAAGCAAAATGTTTCCATAAAAACTTATTCTTTCAAAGCACAAAACTTTCCCAGTGGAGAAATGTTCCATCAGAAAAATGTTGGACCAGTTTGACTCTTGGCATACTCTAAGGTACAAAAGCTCATTGCGTTTTAAATAAATTTCAGCAGCCTCAGCCCATGCCAATTCTCAAGCAACAAATCAAGCAAACTCGGCTTTTTCTCCCGCAATTATCCAACCTGGTAATTCTCTTGTCATTTCACCCTTTTGCTTCACTGAAGGAGGAAAGGTCATGTTTGCAGCACACCAAGATGTTGTTTGCTTCTGATTTCATTGCCCTGGAATTTGAAATTCATAAGCAGTCATGATATAAATACATATAGTTTTAATCCCATATTGTGTATGTACAAACAACCCCAAAAATCAATTACCTTCAGGATACACATAATCAGACTTTGTTTTATAAAACATTTTTTTTAACACAGTCCTTTTTAAAATCAGCATGAAATGCGCCTTTTTTTTTTCAGGGACAAATGAAAGACAAAAGTCTGCCTTTCCAGGGTTTGAACTCATGGCTTTTGAAAGTCTAACCAGTCAACACCTAGGGCATCATCCTTTCTCCTCAACCATTAAAGTTGCATGAGAAACAGAAAATATTTACAATAAAAAATGAATGGTAGAGCTGGCATCCCGAATACTACGTGAATTCTTAAGGATAATGAAATAAAACTCTTCAGACAATATTAGAGTCTGATAGGAGGTGAAAAATCTAAGAGTGAGTGTTTATGTGTTTGTCATTGCATATGAATTAACATACTGCACAATCTCCTTTATATTATGTTCCCTGAACATTATGATTTATAACAATTTATAAATAATCTATAAACAATTTATACCATCTCATATCTGCAAAATTATGTGTGGTTACAAAACTAACACAGCAATGCTGAATCATCTTTTCTACATATCAGTAAGCTTCTGAAATAGCCTATCTCACTTTAAGTATAGGGGAAGGAAAACTTTGTACTGATATCTTAATTTTTGAATATGAATAACCACTATTAGACTTCGTGTTCAGTCTTGACTGATTAACTGATGCTTATGTGGGTCATTTATCAACTCAATATTATTTTAATATGTGCTTTTTATCAGTTCCTCAACTTTCTTGAAGAGAAGAAAGTCATTGACTCCACAAATGTCAGCTGGCAATAAAGACCAATGGCACTTTAGAAATGCCATTAGTGAGGGCACATATTTGAGGACTTCATAGGAATCAGCAGCATGCCAGATATTTTACTTTCCTCAGCTTTTGTCCTTGCAGCTCTACTATCAGTTACAAAATAAAAATTCTTAATCTTTTGCTGACCATTTTTAATTTAAAAGATACAAATAATTTTTAAACCCTTTTTTTAAAACCTATGTGAAAATCAGGTAGATACCAAGCAGTGTTGCTTAGTGTTGGGTGTGTGTCTCTGGAGAAAATGCCAGCTTATCAGGAGTTTTAAGTGGCAGCAGCATGACAATAGCAAAAGACATGAGCATTCAGGTGTGAAATCATAGAGCCTTTCCAGCAGCAGCATTTTGCTGTGTGCCGTGTTGCATTCAGATTTGTGAGAAAGTTTTGTACATAATTTAGAGTAAAGCTTTAATATTTGATTAGAGAGCTAACACAAATTAAGTGCCAGCGTAAGAGAAGTCCAAGGTCAGTGCCTTCCTCTAGGATCTTTTTTGTATACTAAAACAACTTGAAAATCATTGTTCATAATTTAATTATGTAGCATGGTTATGCAATTTAGAGTTTATAAGGCATGAGGCAGCACAATCTTGAGGGTGATAGCCCACTCCTACATTGGCTTTTATTGCACTGTTTGAAGGACTACAATAAGACAGCTGAAAGATTTCAACTGGAAGAATCTTTACCCTACCATAAAAATGTCAATAAAGATAACATCATCTTTCTCCAAACTTCGTCTCCCCGAATCAAATATTTTTCTAGAAAAATAAAACTAGGTGGCCTGAATTTTCACAGAAAAGCACAGAACATCTGGGGATTTTCAATCTCCTGAGAATGTATGAAAATTTTTAAACTAAACGAGGCACTTTGGTCAAGAAGCTTTGTTTTGTTGTATTTCCAGCTTCTTGTCCACCCCAAATAACTTTTCTAAGTACTTCCAACACCCATTGTTCAGCAGCTTCAAACCCTTGATGCTATGGGTCTGGTGCAGACACTGACCATTAAGATCATTACAAAATTTTATAGTCCAAGCTGTTGACTGAGGATTTGCAAGGCTGTGAGATGGCTCACGAAATGTCCTCCTTCACTGCCGGGAACAGCTCCTGGTGTTGGCTGGCCCATGCAGCTGTTTGTGGCTCCCTCTCAGCTGGGTGCCCTTCCAAGGCACATGTAAGGCTGGTGGGTTGAAGTTTCCACTGGAGTGAATGGAGCTGCCACTAGAGCAGCAAGGTTTTGAGAAGTGCAAAATGCCTTTGGTCCCCCTGCTTTTGCTGCCCTATGTGGGACACTTTTTGGAGCTACAATGTTAATGGTGGGTTACCTCATGATCAAATGCAAAGGCTGTGACCCCCACACTCATAAGTTACTTTTGAAACAATCCAGGAATTCTGTATTTTAGCTTTATAATAATTTGACCATGTTTAATCCAGGTTACACAGTGCAGTACCAGTCATTATGTTCTTGTCTCTTTACTTTAGCTGCAGACACAAATGAGGAGTTTTCTCCAAGTCATCTCTGTGATGGGCTACCAAGTGCTGACTGCAGGGAGTCTCTGCAGCAAGAGCACTCACCACCATATACATTTTCTCCTAGCTGGAAGCTTTGTTTTCAGAGACACATCCTGGCTGAGAAATCCCAGTCATGCAATTAACTCTCAGCAGGTGCATTTCATATTGCATCAATGAGTGCCTCCTTACAGAGACTTCACCACTGTCAGTAGAACAAAGATGTCCCATTGTTTTAAATGTCACAGCTTTTTTTGACTTTCTCGTTTAGTAATAAATTTTTATTTCGTTTTTTTTTCTGTACTGAATATTTTACCATATACCTTTGTCCTGTAGACATCACAATTACCAGTCCATAAGGGCACCTAGCAATATCTTTTCATTTTCACAGTGCACCTCCACCCAGGTGCATTTCTACTGGCTATTTTTCATCCTGTGCCTGCAAGCTGCTAAGTGGTTTTGGTTATCATTGGAGAAATCAATGGGATTTATAGCACCTCAAAAGAGGTAATAGGCACTTTACAGAATCAGCGATTAGGCCTTGGCTTCCTTAGTGATGCATTTGCTACAACCATAATTCCTGGTTTTACTGTCTGCTGTTATAGGGAATGAAAATGAAATACAACTAAACTGTCCAAGAAGTTCTTTTCAAATCTCAGTGCCATAATTTTTTTGCTAATTAAGCTCTTTAAGTCATCTGGCTTCATTAACAGATGTTAATGAAGTGTTATTTGGGTGTTCTTATGTTAATATGGTCAGGACAATACCTTAAAAAGGGGACCAAGTCCTTGACTGATGCCTACCCTGGAAATCAAATGCTTTTTAAGCAGTGGTGCTATAGGTGAATGAGAATGGCTTGACATAAACTCCGAAAACAATTTTCCACCTATATTGATAAATTATTGCAAAGAATAATAATTACAGACACACACATGCATGAACTTAGCAGGACTTAGTAAAATGCTACAGAAGAAAAGCTTTTTTTTCCTTCAGAAAGCACTAATTTAAAAGGTAGTAAGTGCTGCAGCATAGTTCTCATTAGCAGAGGTAGAAAGAGCCACTGCAGCTCCTCATCAACAACTTTAATTACAGCATAGGTATATATTGCTTAATCTTTGCTTCCTATTATGAATCACAAGTGGCCTCATACAGTCCCAAAGCAACTGAAGATGGGTTTGCAAAACCTTTTTATAGGGATAACACTTTAATGTATGAGAATTTGTAGGGAAAATGTTAATGAAAAGCAGAAAATTGAAATGAAAACTTGAATTTAATGTGAGGTAAGCATATGTTACAACCACTGTGCTTCCAGACATGTAAACTGTGGAGAGAAAAGTTAAGGGTAGCTCCAGAAAACGTCACTGCAGCAGTAGTAATACCATTACCAGAAAGTATATCAGAATTTATATAGGTTTTCTTTGTAATACATTTTGAAGTGTTATGCATAATCAGTACTTAAAAATTCAGTCTCTTTATGAACTGTTTGGATAGGATAAACTTCTTCAGATGCTTTCCCACATTTAAGAAATTGTTGATTTTTATCAGTGTCTATAGTGAATCCATAAGCTAAAAAATCCATGCTCATCAAGGTGATACTTCATCTAAATGACAACTACCAGCCCACCACATGGTGTTATAGGCAGCTTTCTCATCTCAGGCAAGAGATGCCCAAACAAAAGTAAAACTATGACTGGTAAAGCTAAAGAGATAAGAGTTCAGAACATATTTCCATGCTCTAGAGATTGTGGTGGTTCTAACACATTGGAAATCTCAAACCTTTGAAGTACTAGTCAAGAAGTAAGGATATTTGTTTATGGGAAGAAGTTCTTTTTCACTGGAAATGCTGAAGTGGGAAGGTTTTTTTCACGTTTGAAACTGCTACTAATTGCAACACTTTAGACTGTTAGGAGCCACATATATTAGCATTGGGGTCATCAACATCTAGGTTCCACTTACCAAAAAAAAAAAAAGGCAGTATAACCTATGACAAGTATCATGACTTTACTGACATTAGGTCTTTCAGAGAAAAAAAATTTACAATTCATATTGGTCTGAAAGATTTCAGTTCGACAGCTGTCATTTCAGAGCCACTGGGCTAAATTGTCTCTCTTTTGCAAGTTCCTGTGCTGACAAAGCTTTGTGTCAGCGCAGGTAACAAGACATTTTGACAACAGTGTAACGCAAGGAACATTTTCACTTGACTGTTTTTCTGTCTTAAATAAAAGGGTCTATTGTGGTTGACTAGACATGCTGTTACACAGTACTTGGCTTATGTGTGTATTATATAGCTGCAAACAGTGGATAGGGTCAAAACTGCCCTTAACTCTCCATGACATACTGTCTGAACCCAGATGTAAATTAGAGGAACAACATATGTATGAGAGAGGGAGTATAGGGCTTTCAATAATTTCTTCATTGTGAAGATAAGCAAAATTCATTGTCAAAAGTATTATTTTTGCATTTTGGTGGAAAATATAAATGTATTTTGTCTATTATTCTTTGTCAGACAAATTGAAAGAATAGAATTATGTCCTGTTTTGTTTTGAAACTCTGTATGTATGTGTATGTGTAACCTACATCTCCATTTTCATTGTTTCCCCACATATTTCAATGGATTGTAGGTAAAGAGCCAAAAAAAAAAAAAAAGGCATAGATTATTTAATTGTTCCAGCATTTCACAGGGGCACACACAGAACAGTTGAGATTGGAAGGGACCTCTGGAAGTCATCTGGTCCAACCTCACTGCTCAATAGGGCCACCTTGTGCTGGCTGCCCAGGACCATGCCCAGAAAATATACAGGAGAGAAAATATATTTTAAAAGACATATGATAGATGCTCAGATATATGAGAATTGTTCTTATTATCCTGACAGAAACATAACAAATGTGTTGAAATAGTTTACAAAAAACATGCAAGAAAGCATAGTTTTGTTTAAAGTGGGCTCTTTCATTTAGTTGACCAGTAACTGCTGCAAAGGAGTCAAGGGATGAACTCCCCTTTGCAATTTAAACCTCTCTCTGGCATCCCCTCACGGTATTAATATGTTAGCCTGGAGCACATCTGACTTCCTACTCTTCTTCTGCCATCTGTGTGCATACTGATCCCAACATGATATAAATATCAAAGTAGTTTCACAGGAGATGATCATAACAAGTGGTGCCCAATGAAGGGAAGTGAGGGCAGATGAATTAAAGCAGATCCCTTGGCACTTCAGGTTACTGTCTCAGAAAGGTCAAGGCTTTTACCAGATGTGTAGGAGAATTAGAGAGTCTAAGGAGATAGTCTGGCTTTATTTCCCATTGACAATTCACTAGAGCAATCAAAGAAGACATGTCCCTGGATTTACCTTTTGCCCAGGTTTTTCCTTCTGAAGATCAGTGTGTTTGTAATTCTAGGCTAATTCTGCTCCAGACTAACAGAAGTTCATGACCTCTATCCCCTTCTTACCTTACTGTAACTGATACCCTTTTCGTTCCCAGTGTGCTATTTGCTAGGAATGGCCAGATGTCTTTTAAATGACATCATGGGAACAAAACTCTTTCCTGGGTCTACAAACTCCATAAAAAGTCATTACCTTCATTTCCCACTTGCACTTTTGAAGGGGCTTTTTTTAACCCTTTTTATAAATTTTTACAAACGGTGCAAAATTTTCTTCAAGCAGCAATACCTGTCATCTGTGTGCAACTCACATGATATGTAAAGAACACTTTCAGGTGATTGGAATCTTTAGAGTTTGGATGCTTTAAACCCTATTTCACAGCCTGGTTAATTGGTATTGTAAAGACAAGAGCAAGTTCTCCAACTGTAACCTCCCTCCCAGAGTGCTTCTTGCTGCCTCCTTTTAAGTGTTGCATGTATGACTGTGAGAGTGGTGAGTAAGAGATCTATAAATGGGTTCTAATGAGGAGTAAACATCATGTGGTCGTTCAGTTTGGAAGCTTGTTGAGTGGGAGGCATTTACTGAACCTTGGTGCACTTGCTATAATCACTGATCTTCTATGAAGAGCTAATGTCTGTTTTCTCCTTTGTAAAGTTATTTCTTATAAAAGAGGATGCCTTAACAGAATCTTAGGGTTAAATATATAAGGCTGGAAACTGTTGAAATAAATAAAGAAAAAATGTATTTATTGCCCAGGTGATTCATGCCTTGTCTATTAGCACCAAATGTGGTCATTTTACTGCATTTATGGAAGGCAAAATATGGATTCATTTCATGTTTCTTCTTTTAGCTAGCATGGTCTATAAGAACAGAAAACACTGACAGTTGGAATCATTGTTGCTTTTTTAAGAATAAATCTTTTATCTGCTTGCTATTAACGAGTTGGGTGTATTTTCAGAGAATAAAAGTGAGATGCAGCATTAAAAACTGTGATTTTGAAAAAGAAAAATAAGTGAGATTTTGCAATTAATTTATTTACATTTATTTTTGAAGTTGAATAGCACATGAATTAAATAATTTCTTACATAAATGTAGCCATTGCTTTTTCCTCTGGCTAGAAACCTCAGGCATCCAATCTTTTTTGTTCCAGAAGGTAACACTGGCATCCTACCAACTGCAATCACAGCACTTCAGATTCTCACTCAAGGAATGGAAAAGGTCTTGAGGGCCGAAAACCCCTCTAATTCCATGATTCAAAAGTGCTTCTAAGCATGTGCTTATATCCATCCTTAATCAGGACAACATTTAAGCAGTCACTCTCAAGTATGTTCTTTTCTGCTTTCTTTAAAATGGCCGAGGGTTGTTCGGTATAAGGTGATTGGAGTGGCAAGAGAGGCTGGTAGGTAAGAACTGCAGCAGCTGAAAGAACCACCAGAGAACATAACTGTGAGGATTATTAATGTACCATAAGCAACCTATTTTTGAGTTTACGGACCCCCATTGATCTCTGGAGGAGCTTGCACTCTAAAAATAACGTGCCTTTGGGAGCTGGGACAGAAAGAATTGGAGCCGGCCAGTGGGAGGTCTGAGTGGGTTGGAGTATCACAGGGAGATAATAGAGGGTCCGGTGACTGCAAAGGGAGTTCAGGTAGCAATTATAAGCAACCACAGAGTATACCTGAGAGAAAGATAATATTATTACCAGGTGTTAAAATAGCACTGCTTGCAAGCAGCATGCTTTAGACAAAATTTGAGAACGGTGGGCTTGATTTTCCTCAGCCCCTGAGCACTGGGGCAACGTTTATCATCATGGCAATTTGATTTCTTCTGCATTTGCATGGCAAGTAGCAGAGTTCTAGGGAGCTATAGGTATTTTTGGTTTTTTTTTTGCTCCCTCTGCTAACTAACTAGTCTTGTAGGCACATGGCCTCCTGGAAGACCAAAAGTCCTTTGGCTAGAGCTGCTATGTCTGAGTTGAGGCTGGAAGAACTGGGCACACATCACACAACAGATCATTTGGTGGGTCCAATGCCTAGTGAGAGATCTGTGTCATGGGATGGGAGAGGAAGAGAGGTGCTTGCTCCACTGGCTGGGATATGATGCCAGTTGGGACCTTTCAGTCCTGAGGTCATAAAGGTATTCAATGATATTAATATTAATTTCACTGGGATTTGGGTGTGAAAAGTTTGGGAACTATGAGGAAACAAAGGAGGGACAAAGGAGTATTTGAAGAAAGGGAGCATGTAGCTAAAAGTAAGACATTATATAATACCTCTTTGTTTTAGTTTGTAAACTCTCTGGCAGTACCACAGCTAAGCAGGGGCAAGCAGGGACCTTGTACCTGGCCCATGAATCGACCATGGCCCTTGTGAGTGGAGGATAGCTTCCCTTGGAACAGACAAAGGCTCTTCCCAGACTTACAGACTGCCTGAGCCTTGAGAGAACCTCTGGAGACCATTCAGTCCAACTCCCTGCTCAGGACAGAGTCTTTACTCAGGGCCATGTCCAGTTGGGTTTTGACTATCTCTAAGGATGCAGTCTCCACAACCTTTCTGGGCAACCTGTGCCAGTGTTTGACCCCTCTGATGGTAAAAAAAGTTTTGTTTGCTATTTAGATGAAATTCCCTGTATTTCACTTTGTGCCTGTTGTCTCCTGCCCTGTCACTGGGCACCAGTGAGCAAAGTCTGTCTCCATCTTCTTTGTACCCAAGGGCTTTGTACTCTTCTTTGCATTACTGAGATCCTTGGGGGCTTGATGTGCACAGCACAGGACAGCTGGCATTAGGGACTCAGGAAATAAGGAAAGGCTAAACTACCTGGGGAAGATGAGCATGGAGCTCCCATGCAGGGCAGATGTCTTATCCAGGAGGACACCAGCAGAAAACACAGTCTTACCATCTAAGATGCTGAATCTTTTAGAAAGGTATAAAAAAAAATCATGTAATCCTAAAAAACAGAATGCGAAATTACAGCTGCCCATCATGACACAAACCTGCCCACAATGTATTTAGAGGCAGAAACTACCAGTGGCCTATTTCAGCAGAAGGATCAGAAAACACTTGTGGCACCAAGGACCACACTATGCTCAGATGAGCCTGCTGTGCCCTGAACACTCTTTCTCCCAATCCCAGGCTTGAGCACTTGAGTTCAGTTATAGCCAATAATGTTTTATCCACACACCACTTGAAAACAGCCGCCCTGTTATATTCAGGAACAGGCACAGAACAGCTTGAAAGAGAAAGAAGAACAATCCTGAATGCTGAAGCCCTTGGAGGACGTGTGTAGGCAGGCGGTAATTACATAGGACAGGATTACACGT
The DNA here is from genome assembly GCF_003984885.1 of Neopelma chrysocephalum. Taxonomy (NCBI): domain Eukaryota; kingdom Metazoa; phylum Chordata; class Aves; order Passeriformes; family Pipridae; genus Neopelma; species Neopelma chrysocephalum. The sequence goes on along the minus strand of NW_020897737.1, from coordinate 4,251,764 downwards.
GCATGCATATCCCAGGGAGCCATCAAACACAGCCTTAAAGGTGGATTTTGTTTTTGAGACCAGAAAGATAAATACCTAGGATTACCTGATTGGAAGGAAATTTCAGCTGAAACAGAAGAGTGCACTGCCTTACTGAATCTGGCTATGAGACAGCCACATTTATTGCTAATGCCCACAGAGCGTGCTAGTAGCTCTACATGTGGTTTTATGACCTCTTCACTGCAGAAAATGACACCCATTCACTTTTTTTCAGGACAAGTTAATTAAAAGTTGACAACACATTCAAGCAGTCAGTGTAAGCAATGCAAGGTTTCTCTTAATAGCACCTCTCTTCTCCAAGGAAGTGTCTCTTCTGAAAGCTAAGAAATCTCAGCCTTCTGAATGTCCCTCCAGTATTTGTTCAGATGTGCACAGCCTATACATATTCAGGAGTACAACAAAAACTCACTTTATGTAACACATCACAAGATACAGAATTTTGTAATTTTTTTCTCTGTCCTGTGACTTTTTCTCTGTTTTCTAAGTGTATGTTAAAGGTTCATGAGTTCAATAAAATTTACCAAAAATAGAGATATTCCTCCACCTCAAATACTTACATCTTAGCTGATTAAACATATATGCTGACCTTTTGAAAGTTAATTGCAAAACCTGTTTTACTCAGTATTGCACTGTCTGGAACCACCAATATCAGCAGCAAGCACTGGTATCTCTTAACTTCAAAGAGAACAGAAATAGGCCCTATGCTTGGCTTCAAATTATCTGTGACTATGCAGGAAAGAGTCACTGTAGATAGGTCAAAGGGAATTGCTGATCATTCCCCAGACAGCAGCTAAGCACTCCCCCCACCCTGCCCTCAACCTTGCTTTAGATAAATAAATACATTAACTCTAGTGGGATTTATGCAAACGACACAGAAAATACTTTGCTACTATGTCTAGAATAATGTCCTCAGTGCAGTTCAGTCATGAGAATTAAAGTAGAAATAGGGGAGGAGTGGAGCTGTGACAAAAGTAGTTACAGGAACATATAAACTACCAAAAGAGGAGAGACTGAAAATCCCCAAGATTGTTCAGTTTGGACAGTAGACAAAGATTGAGGCTTACTTACCAGTAAGGACTCTAACGGGCAGAAAGAGAAGGCAAGAGAAGAGGATAACCAAAGCAGTTACCCCCCCCCATATACATATATGTTTATCAGTGAAGAGAATTTACAGGTAAAATTTTGATTTTTATAAATGGATGCTTTAAAGGTCTGAGCTCTTAACACAGTCATGAAGTTCCATCAGATTTGGAGAGTAGGTGGAAAAATCTATTGGATCATAAAGATTTGTATTCCCTGAGCTTGGTTGTAAACAAGTACAGTCAGTGAGAGCAAAATTGCAGGTGTGGGGAGTGTACTCCCCTTCACAGCTTACAGGTGCTTTTCTGCATGGTCTGAAAATACATGTGAGTGCACTGATAATGATTAATTTTTGGTTTTGTATTTGTCACACAGGTCTGACAAGTGAAATCGAATGGATTCCAAGGAATGGAGATAATTTGAAATTTTTTATATATTTGTATGAAGACTATGAACTTCCTAACTGTTCAGTATCCCATAGGAAGCATCTTCTTTGTACATTTATATCAACACTTTCTTGTCCATTTTGTTTATCATAGGAAAGTACTGCTGAAATAAAACAGACCACAGCAACTAGCAATGATTGTGTATATGTACAGAAATGATTTTGACCTTAGAACAGGGAATAGTGTAACTTGAAGTTGGAACAAAAGTAGAATAAATACTTTTTAAAAATATAATATTATTTGCAATTAATTTGGTTTCTTTCTTTTTGAAAAATGTCAATGTGGACAGAGTTTTAAAATTATTTGACAAAATGCAGAATGAATGAGGAGTGTAACATCTTATTTCCTGTTGTGTACTCCTGGTTATAGAAGAGGAATCATGTATCATGTGTAATAAAGGAAATGAAAATATTAAAAGGGATGGTCTTTCTGGTGAGTTTAGCAAAATTCTTCTTTTGTTGTAGAGCCAAAGTGTTTCTTTTTCTTGAGAATCTAAAATGCACTGCTGTTCTGATACTTATGCATCACCTTTACTTTATACAATGAAAATACAAGATCTAGTTAGCTGAGAGAAAACCTGCAACATTTATTCAAATAAACAAGTCATCTAGCTTTGATGGAATATGCTCGTGAATACAGGTTGAAGGATCATTATCTTGAAAAGCCCAAATACAAAGGGGACACTGGAATATGGATGCTGGGCAAAATTCGTGTATTATCACAGCAATTCTTACATAGAATAATTAATCCTTGACTCTTGTTTTATATGGACTGTAAATAAAAAAAGACTATTCAATGCATATTCTATTTTTGGAAATAAGATCTTATTGTTAGAGAAATGTAATACACTGTGTCTCCTTGGTCTCTCATGTTATTTACTGTAAAGGGATATGAGGAGCTGTTTTTTAATAATATTCTTCTAATATTGATTGAAACTTTTCTACATGCTCTGAAACTCTCTGCCTGGCTCTTGTTTATTCAAATAAAATACAGATAGTTATTGTGGTTAGAAAACAGATTTCAAGGTGAATATTACTTATGGCATCAATTTAATTTTTGTTGCCCCATCAGATAACACAAAAGCAAACAGAAAATATTTTTGAATTTTAAGTTTTCACGTATTTGCAATGTTTTGTACATGAAATTAGAGAGGAGCTCTACTCGTTGCAGCTCAATTAAAAGGACATTCTTGCATTTTTTTGCTTTGAATATGCAATACCAACATTGGTTACTCTCCTGCTTCATCCTTATGTGCTCATGGTTGATTTCCCTTAATGCATTCCTTGGAGGTGAACATCCCTGAAAGACAGGTTGAAATGGAAGTGTAAAGAGATGGAATGCATCAGGAGCATCTTTCATTTATATACCAATAAGATTAACATTCAATTGTTTATTCAATTAATTATTCAATCAAAAACTAACACCTCCCCCCAACACTGCATTATCAGTCACTGATATTGAACTACATTGGTCCTGCCAGCATGGAAATGATAAAAAGGGGAAAACACACAATCCCTTGATCCAAAAGCATGTTAAAGGTGAGATGAGTCAAAGCCTCAGCTTTTATTATTCTTTAGTTACTTTAAAAATTATAATTTCAGAAAACAGCTGAAAGGTAAAGCCTCATTTTCCCCCTCCTTTCCTAGACAGGAAACTTCATGGTGTAAATTCCAGGAGATAGAGAGAGCTGGGACCACATCCCAGTCATCACATCTGAATGTGTAGGTGAAAGAAAAAAAACCCTCCCTGACAGAGAAGTGTTGTTCTTTTGCCAGGTTTCAACTTCTTGTTCCCAAATGGAGAGGTACCACCAGGGACCATTGAAACATCTTAATAGTGGGGAGGGACCAGGCAGAGACAAAAAATATTTTTTCTGAACTTCGTCTTTGTTTTAAATGAAAATTCAGGATATAAAATTATTTTAGACTCTCTTGAAGCTGACAGCTAATGGGGAGTGGAGATCAGTGAGAACCCTGAGTTAGATATTAGGACTACAAGAAATCCTTAATAGAACAAGAAATTAGCAATTAAGTACTAGAAAAAATGGAGGCTATAAAGGCTCTCCGTGTCTCAGCTAGCAAACTGTTTACAACTGGTCTGAATCATCATGTGCTAGTGCTGTTATTTTTTATTTAAGCCTTATTAAAGGGTCTGACTGTAGGGCATACACAGACCAATGAAAGATGGCCCAAGCAACTCTGCAGTCTACTACTTCTGGCATGGGAAACTCTGTCCCCCAGATGTTAGATTTTGGCACACATTTAGGGAAGGATTGAGGTCTTACAGTGAAGCATGAGCACAGAAACATATAACATCAGATCATACTCATCATCATGGCTAGGCTTCGCGAACGAAGATTTGGGAAGGGCTCTACCCATTTTTCATGCAAGCGCGTTGGTGGCTAAAAAGGCCAATACGAGAAAGGCAAGTCCGGTTGCAAAAGACACAGCAGAAAGACTCCTTAGATGGTATATTCTGCAAGGCTCGATTCTTTCTGCGTTGTCTTTTCTCCTCAAGAGTGATCCTGCGTGCCTTCTCAAAAGCATCAGCAGCGTTATAAATGGTCTGTCTCCAGGCCTCCCGATTAGAGGCCAGAGTGGACCAGTTATGGTGATCAATATGCCCGAGGCTGAGTTGTTGCTTCAGGGAGTCCTTGTATCTTTTCTTTGGAGCTCCTCTCTTGCGGCAGCCAGTGGCAAGTTCACCATAGAGCAGGATCTTAGGGAGGCGGTGGTCCTTCATCCTAGAGATGTGCCCTGCCCAACGCAGTTGCATTCTCAGGAGCATGGCCTCAATACTCGTAATTGCTGCCTGTTCGAGAACAGATGTATTGGTCACATAGTCTGACCAATGGATGTTAAGGATTGTACGGAGGCAGCGTTGATGGAAGCGTTCTAGGAGACGCAGGTGGTGGCGGTAGATGACCCATGATTCGGAACCATATAAAAGAGTAGACAGCACTATGGCTCTGTAGACACTGATCTTGGTGCTTTTCTTCAAGTGTTTATTACGCCAAACTCGTTTATGGAGTTTTCCAAAAGCACTGTATGCCTTCGCTAACCTATTGTCTATCTCCCCATCAATCTTACCATCTGAGGAGATGAGGCTGCCTAGGTAATTAAACTGTTGGACTGAATTGAGTTCTGACTGGCCGATGGTGATGTGGGGACGGTGGGGGACTTCCTGAGGTGCAGGCTGATGGAGAACTTCTGTCTTCTTTAAGCTGACTTCCAGCCCAAAGAGCTCAGCAGCCTCTGCAAAGCAGGATGTTAAACGCTGCAGAGCTGCTTCTGTGTGGGCAACAAGGGCGGCGTCATCAGCATAGAGCAGCTCCCGGACAAGATGGTTTAGGGTCTTAGTATGGGCCTTCAGTCGCCTTAGGTTGAATAGGCTTCCATCAGTACGATAGCGAATGTAGATACCGTCCTGATCATCGAGGTCTGCCGAGGCCCTTTGAAGCATCATACTGAAAAAGACTGTGAATAGGGTAGGAGCGAGAACGCAGCCTTGTTTCACACCATTCTTTATTAGAAAGGGCTCAGAAAGTGTGTTGCTATATCTGACTTGGCCGTGCTGATCCTCATGAAGTGAGATGATCATTTTAAGGAACTTGGGGGGACAACCTAAACGTTCCAAAATCTGCCAAAGACCTTTTCTGCTCACAGTATCGAAAGCCTTGGTGAGGTCGACAAAGGTTACATAGAGACCTTTGTTCTGTTCCCTACACTTCTCTTGCAGTTGTCTGAGAACAAATATCATGTCTGTGGTGCTCCTGTTGGCTCTGAAGCCACACTGACTTTCAGGTAGAATTTCTTCTGCTATAGCGGGTATTAGTCTGTTCAGGAGTATTCTTGCCAAGATTTTGCCAGCAATGGAGAGCAGAGTAATACCACGGTAATTTGAACAGTCTGATTTAGTACCTTTCTTCTTATACAAGGTGATGATGACTGCATCACGAAGGTCTGAAGGTAGTTCGCCTAGTTCCCAACAGCGCACCACAAGCTCATGAAATTTAGCATGGAGTGCAAGGCCCCCATGTTTCCAGACTTCAGGTGGGATTCCATCAACCCCAGCTGCCTTGCCGATTTTCACCTGCTGTATGGCCTTGAGGGTTTCTCCTAGAGTGGGGGCAGTATCCAATTCGTATTTCACTGGTTGTTGTGTGATGGACTGAATTGCTGAGTCTTGTACTACACGGTTGGTACTGAAAAGAGTCTGAAAGTGTTCAGACCATCTATTCAGAATGGAGGTTTGATCTGTCAGAAGCGTTTGACCATCTGCACTGAGTAGTGGGCTTTGGACTTGGTATGTAGGCCCGTATGCTGTTTTCAGGGCCTCATAGAATCCTTTGTGATCCCCTGTATCTGCACATAGTTGAGTTTTTGCAGCTAGATCGGTCCACCATTTGTTCTGGATGTCACGGAGTTTCTGTTGGAGCTTGCTGCAAGCAAGACGGAAGGCTGTTTTTCTAGCGTGACAGGAAGGCAGTGCAAGGTGTGCTTGGTGGGCGGTTCTCTTCTTCCTCAACAATTCCTGGATTTCTTGATTATTTTCATCAAACCAGTCCTTGTTCTTCTTGAGGGAGAACCCTAAGGATTCTTCAGAGGATTGCAGGATGCTACTTTTAATATGCTGCCAAATTGTTTCGGGAGAGGAAACTGCAGAATCTGTGGAATGGTTATCAAGCTTAGTTTGAAGGTTTGCCTGGAATCTTTCTCTTACTGTGGCTGATTGGAGATCGTTAACTTGGAGTCTTCTCCTTGGGATACTGCCCCTCTTGGGTTTGAATTTGAGATAAAGGTTGAGTTTACAGCGCACAAGCCGATGGTCTGTTTGACATTCTGCGCTGGGCATCACGCGGGTATGGAGGACATCGCGGACATCTCTCTGTCGCATCAAGACATAATCAATGAGGTGCCAATGCTTAGACCTGGGGTGCATCCAGGTTGTCTTCAGACTATTTTTCTGCTGAAAGATAGTATTGGTGATGGTGAACTGTTGCTCCGCACAGAATTCTAGCAGAAGTCGACCATTATCGTTGCAGTTTCCAACACCATGCTTGCCTAATACTCCTTTCCAGGCTTCAAAATTCTTACCTACTCTGGCGTTGAAATCACCAAGGATAATGATCTTATCATCTGCGGGCACCTTTTGGGTAAGACAGCGCAGGTCAGTGTAAAATTTATCTTTTTCAGCAGGGTCAGCTTGGAGAGTTGGGGCATATATACTGAAGATGACAACGTGTTGCTTGTTGTTTAGTGGAAGGCGTAGGGAGATAATGCGGTCAGAGTGACCTGTCGGCAGATTTTCGAGTTTAGGGACAATGGAGTTTTTGATCATGAAGCCGACACCTGAGAGATGTTTTTCGGTTCTGGGCTTACCTGACCAGAAGAGTGTGTAACCGGCACCATGTTCTCTGAGGCTGCCTTCCTCGTGAAGGCGAACTTCACTGAGAGCAGCAATGTCGATGTTGAGACGAGCCAGTTCATGGGCAATTAGGGCAGAACGTCGCTCAGGACGTCCACTATTGGCAGAATCGAGCATGGTTCTGATGTTCCAACATGCTAGAGTTAATTTGAGTACACCTTTGGAGGCAGGTGTGTGCCTTTGTCTTTTGCTCTTTGTGCGACCGCATTGGAAGAAGATGCCCGTCGGTCTGCGGTTAACCAACCGGGTGAAGGTGGAGATGAGCTTTGTTTAGGCCACCTTTTCTAGGCCCCTCTCCGAGTGGAGCAAGCAGTGCTGTCCTTGAAAAGGCTGCTTGGTCGTTCAGGGTGCTGCCCCAAGAGACTCTCATCTCCGTCAGTCTCAAATGACCAATATCCTGAACCGCCTGCATGCAGGGTTGAGTCTGCGGCTCCCAGTGCATCTTTCACCTACCGTTTCGACCCTCGCCCGTCGCTACAGGACTTTTTGCATGTGGGTAAAGCCTTCAAGCCTGCGCAATGGATTTTTTAGGTGAGATGCAGTATGCGCGGAACTGAACCCACCCTTTAATCCTGAGGTTCATCTGCCAGGGCCGAGCAAGCTTGGACGGTGGCAGCGAGGTCCTCAGGACGTAGGTTTGATTAGAGTGACCTTCTCTGAGATGGATGGCCTTCCAGGGCTAAGCGAGCTCCATCTGCCCGGGTTTGGGATGAGAGTTGTCCTTCTCCTAGGATGACTGCCATAACATTCATACATACAAATTTATTTACACACAGATCTACCAGTTCTTGTTGGTGCCAATGGGAGCAAGAACTGGCCTCTGCCACCACTTAGCTCTGCCTGTAGCAAGGCCAAAGCAGCTTTGCAGGTTATTCACTTGTTAGTGCTGGCATGAACTCAGGGTTGCATGACCAACCTCTTGGACAAATTACAAAATTAGGTGAGATCTGTTCCAAGGAGCTTCTGAAAAGTACAGAAAATAATTAAATATACTGCATGGGTTTTTGGGCAAATTAACACATAACAGACAAACTCTGGGATCCAAGAATAACATCTGTACAAGCACAGAAAGTTTCCTGAAGGAGGAAGTTGTTCATTCAAGGAGAGCATTTCCAAGTTGGTTATACCAAGTAAACAAAATTAAATCTCTTGTTCAAATTGCTGCCAGCATTGAACTTTTAAGATGTTCCAACAAAACCCTCCACACCTAGTGATTAAGACTAACACAGTTTTAAGTGAAGCTCTGCACAAAGTTTACTGAACAGTGAATTCAGTCAAGGGAGCTACAACTCACAGTATTGTTAAGGAAGGTTATTAATTAACGTGTCTAGCAACATATTAGTACAGAGATTTAATTACTTTTATGGTCAGTTTCTCAAGCACTAAAGATTGTTCAGATAACTTGTTCGAGGTAATTGCCTAATGCTGATGGGAAAAGAAAATACTTGGATGGGTTAATGAGTTTTTCTAACTTTGACATATATCAGATCATACTAAAATCATGCATATTTCATGTGGTTACATGGCAACTTTTGTCAGTTTGAGCCAAACTCACTGACAGGTATGTACTAACACCTCAATAATGAGATGATACATGACCACCCCTAGACAGTGGAGCCAGGTGAATGGTTGTATCAAAGTAAATAGTTATCATAACTGAACCAGAGAAACTCCCCTCCGCACCATAACCCCTAACCTACTTAATGGGGAACTCATGAAACAAAGCAAAATAGCTGGATTTCACCATCACCCCTGTGCTCTGGTCTCCATGTGGTGCTGATGTGTCAGTAAATCAAAGGGACAGTACTGTCCCTGTGTCACCAAGCACTGTGCATATAAGGTGGGGAAAGAGTTTGTTAACTCCCTACCCAGTTGGTTTTTTTTGTCCTAATGCCAAAAAAGAGATTTCTTTAATCAAGAGAAACAGATCAACTGTGTGGTGGCAACATGTTCTGTTAGAAAAACAGAAATAGTTGTCATGCGGTGCCCACAGCAAAAGGTTTAGTCTGATGAGATAGCAAGATCCCAACACATTTGGGAAGAGGCTTTTAATTGTTTGTCAATGAACAAAAACACACTGTAATGATTTTTCTGATCATCCGCACAGAAATAATCCAAATACATTTAGCTCAGAGGTGAAGATAAAGGTAAAGGTAAAATAAAAATTACTAGTACCTAAAAATTTCTATGAGTTTGAATGTATTTCCATTGGTTACTCTGGTTTAATCACTTTCAATTAAAATATTATATTGCTTCTGCATTTCTAAGACAGATAGTGTCGCCTTGAAACTCCGGAGGCTTGGATTTATGCATTAACTTGAATTATAGAACTAGATTGGCAATTCTGCCTTTTCTCTGGTGGTGTAAGCTAGTAATAAAAGCAAGTAGTAAAAAAAACCAAACTAGTAAAAGTGAGGCTCTACCGTATTGCTTTACTTACTGTATGAGTAAAACATCTGCAGTTACATGCAACTGTGTTCATGCATCTGAATACCCAAAATCAAAGTCTGGAGACACAGTTCATTGAGTTCAATGGCATCTCACCAGGACTGTGCTCAGTGCAATCACAAGGGTGATAAAGAAGGTCCTTTTATTTATCTCTTGTTTCGTGCAGTCAATAAATTATTTATGAGAAGACGTAATGAAATTCTGGCCGTTTTTTATTATAAGAAATTGATGCTGACAGAAGAGAATCACAGAAGGCTTTCCAAGGAAAAGAGTTGTATCTTTTATTTAGCTTCAGGGGCAAAATATTGAAACAGTTTTCTTTTGCCCTTGTGACTAAGTTTCAGTTTCTCTAATATGTGCATATTTAATTTGAGTTTTTACAGATTAAATAATACGCTTGGCAAAAAAAATCCTGATTTTGGTATATGAGCTGCCTAGTTCTACTGGTGCATGAATAACTAGAAAGAAAACTCCCTCTAAATCCAGCTCTTTGGTCCTCAAAAAGTACTGCAGTCCCAAGATAAAATATTTTCTAGAGACAAAAAAACTAAGGGTTGGATATAAGATTAGTTGAACCTGGCAAAATCCAGTTTTCCTGTGTCTTTGGAAGCAGTCTAAAGCCACTAATAAAATAAGCACACCTATTCATATATTGTGCTTCCCACTATGTTACTTTGCAGTAATCTATGAGGTGAATGTTTTCAAAGACATCCTACAGAAGACTGGTGACTAACTGCAAGTGCAATAGCGAAGTGAGAATGTTCTGGCCCTGATACCGACTGTGGGTTTCATAAGCACTGGAGGATGGTAAATCTTGTCTGGTAACTAATTAAATTTGATTCTGTCTGGATGTCACACTGTGAAAAGTGATCTAACCCTTTGCTGTATTTTTAGTGAAACTGGAATTAGATTTGTCTTTCTTACAGATGCTGCATCCATAGTAAATGTTTTTTACAGGTACTGCAATGGTTTCTATTGAGAGTAATCTTCATCTAATACAGTGGTTCTTCATCTTCATTTAACACTTTCCTAGTTGATCATTTGCAGGGTTATAATGGGTCATAACAGATCTCTTTTCTAAGAGGAGACTGATAATCCAAGCCCTGACACGAGCAGGCTGGTGAAAGGTATGTGATGGACTGAACCATAACAGAAAAATGCTTAGAGAAGGCCAAAGACTAGAGGACAAACCTTAAGGCCCTTTGGATCCTTAGAAAACTTAGGAAAAAGTTAGGAAAACCATCTTAGGAAAACCAAAACTTAGGAAAACCATCTTGCTCCTTGCTCCCCACCAGCAGTCCTGGTGTGTGCTGAAGTGCTGATTTGGAGATGCTGGATGAGTGATGGAAGAAGCAGTGGGGTTTGAATAAATAGGGCTCTACTTCACAGTGTTGCTGGTTGCTGTCACAATTGCTGACAAATCTGGCCCTAGTCTGGTGGCTGTACCCAGAATTAGGAGGGTCAGAAGAATATCCAGATTTGTGCTTTCCTACAGAAACTAGGAGAGGAGCACAAATCTTTAAATGTCTTGCTGCACAGACAGGTAGCAAATGTACACACACAAAAAAGCAAATAAAGCCCTCTGCCCTGTGAAACACATAGTGTCCTCCTCCTCCCGCTTTCCATGACAGCCATGTGTCACTGGAGCTGGGGTATGGCTTAGCAGCCATCTGGCTTTCACAATGTTCTTAGCACTTCTTGCATACTTCCTGCATGCACATCCATGTGCTCATCCTCTGTTTTTATTGCCGAAGGTTAGTGAGGATAAATGAAGGTCTCCAATACCACTTTCTATGGCCAGTTTAGGTCTCTCAGATAATCTCCTATGAGGTCACCCACCTCTTCTAAATGTCATGAGCGCATGTGATCTGAAAGTCTTCACAGTCTGTCCTCATGCCTGAATGGCATCCCAGTGACTCAGGCACTATCACCTCTAAATGAGGCCACCTCTTAATTCCCTGCTTTGACTGTTTCTCCAGTAAAATGCTACTGACCAAAATAAGAGCAATCAAGTGGGGCAGTGCAATGGGTAAGAGCTTTGCAGAGATTGGGGAAATAACACTGGATGGCACCACATAGTTGAGAAAATTCATGCGGCATCAAATTCATGTAGTCCTAATAAAAATGGGACATCTGAGCTCTTCCCTAGCCCTTGGGTGGAGAGGAACATCCTCTGCCTATGCCACATGTCCAGCAAGGCAGCTGAAATCAGCCATGTTCCTGACCAAAACCCAGTAGCCAAGTCATCTACAGGTGTAGATGAAGCTGTGCTGTTTTGCACCATGTATAAAGCTCATGGACCACCAACCTCCACCTGGAAAAGAGCCCTAGCAGATCATGACCTCTAGAGGAGCTTGATTCAGAAAGATATCAGATGGGACCACAGCCTCTCAAACCTCATCCTGTTGGGGTGGTGTCAGGCCAGGGAGGCAGAGGAAGAGGACTGGGTGTCTCTCCTTCCCTCCCCTTACTTCCATCAGGGCCCAAGCTCTGCCAGCCTGGTGTCTCCTGTGATTGCCCCCATCCAGCCTGCTTGGTCAAGGCTTCCTGCCCTGCTGTCCTTCAGGGAGCTCCTCACATCTGTGGGGAAAAAATCCAGGATTTCTAGTCCTTCTCCACAAACCTAGGACTGTCCCATCCCTCTGAGGGCTTCTTTATTGTGGCTGTGTTTTCCGCTGTGAAATAATTCTGTCCTGCTTGAGCAGCAAGTGAACCAGCACATTGAGGAGGTGATTTTGCGTTGCAGGATGATATGGTTATTTCAGGAAATGCACATGTATGTCAGTGTGGAGGCATTATTCCTCCAGAATTTGGCTCATTGTGTCCCAGCAGTCACACTGGTGTTGCATCATCTGCAAACCTTTACCAAGAGCAGCTTCCAGCTCCTCAAGGGGGTCTCCCTCCTGCACCTCTATTGGCTTGGTATGGGACAGGATGAATCAGATAGAAGAATATGATTGCTGTTAGAGTCTTGCTTATTGATTTTTTTTTTTGCTGTTAGAGTCTTGCTTATTGATTTTTTTTTTTGCTTACTGATATTTTACACACCTTGCTCCATCTCTTCAAGGAAAAACAACCAAAGGAAAGTGGCATTCAGAAATGCAAATTACTAATATTCAGAACAAGAACTATTTCTTCTCTACTAATTTAATCTCAGATAGAAAACTACCCATTTTATTTATCTTTATGTCAGACAGGGGAGAAAAAAAAAGAAAAAAACAACTCTGACATCAGCAATGGTAGAGTTAATTTCCATACCACTCCAGTCAGTTGTAAAAAAATGCATTTTTTATGGATTGATCTCAGCAGAAGTGCTCAAGTCATGACATTCCTGGGATGGCAGCTTTTGAAACACCAGTGATGTTGGGTGATGACCTTCCAAAGGTTCTTCCTGTGAAGAGAAGCAGTGCTTTAAGGCAGGCACTTTGCATGCCCTTAGTCCTGTACATTTTCATCTTACTGACATGCTTAGTAAATTTTGCAATCAGAGAAATTATGGTGTCTCCAAAGCATCACACACTACCATGCATACCAAGCTTTTTCCTATTTAAGGCTTTTGTTTTTCAGCAAAGCACCTCCATTTAGAAAATCACTTGTGTGAATCACCAAGCCCTGAGGACTTTGTTCAGAAGACTTTGTGATTGAACACTTATCAGGAGCAGAAGATCCTTGAGTACAGCCCTCAGAGAGATTCAAAACACCATCTAATCCATCTCCTTGCCTCCAAGTCTAATTCCAGGCAGATTTGTAAGGAATATATTCTTTACAGCACACTTTAAAGATGGTGTGATGGCAACCTCACAACCTCCCTAGGCAACCTGTCCTAGCCTTTTGTTATCTTTACTGTCAGAAACTGTTTCCCAATTTAAAGTTGTTATTATTGACCTGCATAAATGTAGCATATATCTGTGATATTACACTTTATGCCTGTTCAGGAAACCCACGACACTCACTAGAGCAATCAAATCAGAAAATTAGGCCAACTCTATCAATTTCCATCCCAGAAGTGAGAAAGCAAACCCTGCATTTCCCAGGACATGACTGACCTACATGAAAGGGGCTCTGAAGTGGGGACCTTGGTCTGTTGTGATTTTTCCAGGTCAGATGACAAAAATAATGAGTCTTAAAAGAAAGTGAGCTGGTTCTTGCTGAACCCAAGCAAGAGCTAAAGGATCCCAGTCAGAAGAACCAGTAGTTCCCAGTCATGTGAAATTTCACCTTCTCCACTGGAGAACAGACCAAAATCCAAACAAGAAAAAAAAGGAAGAGGATAAATGACTAAAAATTTAAAAGTCAAACTCAAAACCATTGCACCAGGTAGAAAGTGTAGCTCAGCACATATTTTACTGTCTTCACAAGCAAGTTCAGCACACATTTTATCTTCACAAGCTCGTCTTCAAGCAGATGAGTATGCAGGTGATTGGTGTAACTAGAAATTATGTCATTCAAATGAAAAGAAAATGAAAATAATCGAGGCACAAAATTGGATTATAGCTTCCCCAACAATTCTCCCAATTGGGATTTTCAGTCATGATAAAGTGAAAGGTAGGTATAAGAAATCATGACAAAGCATTTATTGTCTGATTAGTCTTAGGGTGTTGAGATGAGACTAGTAGCTAAGATGAGTTGAAGCTTTTCTGCAGCTACAGGTTACTACAGTTGTGTAGGGGATGTTGAAGGACTATAGTAGTTTTGGAAAACCTGAACCTTTTTTATTCTTAGTACAAACTTTTACCACTAATAACAATCACGAAAATCCTTTTCTCTTAACTCCATCTATACCTTTTAAATAAGAAAGTGATTAGCATCCAAAACATCCCTTCCAAAAGGATAAGCAGAATCAAGGCGTCTATTTTCATCACTGAACACATAAGCTTTTAAAAATAACGTGCTGAAATGGGCCAAGTGGAGAAGAACTTTACCCCTCCATCCTTACACATAAGTCCCATAGTGATGCCTGCTTTTATGGCACTGCAGGCTTGCACAGGAAGCCAAGGTTAAATAGTTTAAAGCTGAATGAATAGCTTGGCTCCCCTTGCAGCTAGCACTTGTGACCTTTGGAACTCTGTGCAAATCCGAAGCTGGTAAATATTTGTTTCTAGGAGAAACTCAAACAATTAAGAGTAAAAAAATTTATTTACTGCAGTGATTGACAGCAGTGGCCTCATGGTAGTCCAGTTTCCAGCACTTTCTGACTGCTTCTAAAGTGCCCATTGTGCACAACACAGTCCTGAGCCAGGTCAGACAGTTTGGTGCCATCTTGATGGCTGAATACAGAACCACTGCATTTTAGTAAGCAGGAAGGACATTCTCATGAGGAGCAATGGCCATTAGGATTGTTTAGCTGCCTGAAGGGACCCTGCCCTCTAACTGCTCTTTCTGACTTTGGAAATGCCCTGAACACTTTTGCTTCTGATGTCTTAGCTGTGCCTATTTATTCTTGTTTGTCTTTGTAGCTGAGAATTTCAATATATGGAAAAACACAAATGGCCTACAGGAACTTAAGTTCTCTGCTTTCTCTTCTTTTCTGGAGGTTGTGGCATGTGTTGCAATTCCAGAAACTCTAGAAATGCATATTTTCTCCATTAATTCCTTTTCTGAAAATATGAGGAAGATCAGGAGAATGCCCTACCTGCCTCGCTGAAAAAAAACCACCATCAAACCCTACCTTTTTATCATTTAATTAAACATTTCCAGAAGGTGAGGCAGTGGGAAACAATCTCACTTCTGAAGTAACCCAGGCGAAATCAGCAGTAGTGACAGTGTGGGCAGCCATGTGACACCGGTGTCTGAAGACTCTGCTCCTTAAAGCACCAGTGAAAGCTGTAGAATGGGAGCATCCTAGCAGAGATTTTTGCTGCTCTTCCCCATCCTTGCTTAACAGGGCCTGCTCATCCCATAGAGACCACTGATGTAATATATACACATCAAGAGTTAGCACATTAAAAATAATGTGCTGCATGCAGAAACTCACCAGACTCTCCTCTATAGCAGATAAAGGGCTCAGTTGTAAAGGGTCTGATCTTTAAAATGACCTTTATTGCAACAGGAACATTGGGAGCTGAATATACCCTGCTTTTAGGTGAGAAAGCTGTTATATAAGGCTGAAAAATTAAGGTAAGACAACCCCCCAAGCTTCTCTATGCTAAGAAGGTTGCATTTCTGCTTCTTCCAGAGTTAATGGCAAAATTCATATTGGCTTCAAAGGAATCAAAACCAGCCTCTATTTCCATATAACTCTGTAAACTTTGAACTGAAAAATACTCATTAAATCACAAAGCTCATTTGAAGAAAATTGCAAAATATACCTTCCTGCAGAAGATCTGTCAGACTTCTAACAGATATTTTATATTGTCAAGGGCAAATAAACCTGCTTGGGGAAAAACAGACAGGTGATTTATATGGTGATTGCTTTCATTTTCTTTTTATAATTTCGACTTACAGCCTCTTATCCATAGTCAGGAGTAGTACAAATATCAGGGTGTGCAGCTTTTTTGCACAGACTGCTTTTTATTTTACACATAAGCTGCTGTGTGTCTGAAGTGAGTGGATTTGGCTACTTCAATGTACCTCGTGAACTGGCGTATTTTCTTTCCAGACAGTGTAATGTGCAACCCCAGAAACGATGCTAGGGTGCTGATGTCGGGAAGTATGTGAGAATTTACTTAATACAATCTATCTTTTTAAAAGCTTTGGCTTAGCTGCTGTAATGGAAGTGCTACACTAGCAGTGCATAGTGTCTCCCTGTGTAGTGATGGGCTGGAAGTGTGCCTTGGGTCTAGATTGTGAAGCTAATATTTTGACTTTTTTTTTTTTTAACCAGGGCCATAGGCATATTCATATGTTATTGTGAGCTAAAGGTGTAGGCAGAGTGATTATCTGGAGCTCTACAAATATAAACCTACTTACCTTTTAAAATCAGGTTTTCTCTGATCAGAGTTGTCATTTTCACAGTGCAAATTAAGGACATTTTCTTTGTGGTAACTTGCTTGTTGGATCATATTTCAGCAAAGAGGAAGACTGGAACAGGCTGAAAGGTGGGAAGCGATGGTTGCACGCTCTCAAGATTGTCAACTTTGGCCTAAACTAGTGTATTGCTGTCATTGCATGACCTCAAAAAAATATTAATGTCATTACTTGTAATTTTAAAGAATTTGAAGCATAAATATTTATTTTTAATCTCCTACCCCTTTCAGTGGTAGGATATCAAATTTACACCATTGTAATCATGTCTCTCATTTAACTTCAGCTCTCGTTAGCATCCTTCCCTTTGACATGACCGCTGTTGTGATCAGAGGAGGTTCCTTGGCATCAGCACTGCTTCCTTGGGTGGAGGAGGATGCAACTGTACTAGTTTTGTGTTTGTGAGGACTCAGGATTTTCTGGAAGAAGCATGGCATCCTGCTGAGGCATATTCCCCACCCTCACCCCCATAGCCACTATCTCTTTACTGCAGTAGGAGTTTTGCCAGTCCTCCTGAGTGGGCATTTCTGGCTGACCTGCATTACTCAGGAGGGCGTGTGCTTGCCCCAGCTACATTGCTTGGCACCTCGGCAAGGCTGGAGAGGTGCATCCAAGGGCTGCTGACTTCTAACATGAGACAAGTCTCATGGTTCTGCTGAGAGATACCTAGTGCCCTTGAGGGATGGGCCACCTGTAAGACCAATGGATAGGTAAGTCTTGCAGTATTGGGAAGGTGTTTTGGTCTTAGACATTTCACACTTCATGTTACCTCCCAAAGGGTTTCACATGTTTCAAGTCTGTCTTGTCCTCTTTGCTTGCTTTTCTCTTCACCTGTCTACAATTTAATTTCTTTGGTGTGACAGAAGAGCTGACATAGAGCAATGACTTCTCCACTTAAGGCAAAATCCAAAGGGCCCCTGAAAACTCTGCTATGGTAGCAGGAAAATGATGCTGCACTGTCAGGCCAGGTGCACACTGCCAGGGCTCAGGGCACAGTCACTTCCTTCGAGAGTCACTTATGTCAATCCTTATCCTAGACAGGTGAGACCAAAATAAACTTGCTGAATACAGAAGTCAGTATCTCTACATTTCAAGCTGGTTTGTGCATGACTTTTTCTGGGCAGGCAAACTTTTGCACTTCTGTGAGGAAGTAAATATTTGTATTGTTGCTGGCATAAGAACTCTAAACTAAAAATGAATAAAAATGAGTACATTAGCTCTTGGAGAGTGCCCTGGGGATAAGAGGTTTGGCTCCCTGCTATCCACAGCTTATAGACATACCCAGTTTGCATCCAAATCACCAGGGAAAGAGGGGAGATGACTGAAGCCAGGGTCTAGTAAGACTGGCCTAGAGAAGAAAACCTGGCATGTACAGTCTAGTTCCTGTAACTACCCTAGAAATTTCTTTCAGGAGTGGAATTTAAAGACTATATCTGGTGTGCAGGGAGATGTGTCTCTTCCTATTTGGTGAGCAAGGCCATGAGTACCTTCTGTTGTATGGTCTTGTTCTGAGATCAGCCTGACAAATGATTGGTGAGGCTTGCTAGTCACGCACCATTCAGTAATTCGTGAAGATTAGAAGGGTAAATAAAACACATCAATGCCTTTGACGCAATCCAGCATGGTTTTATTCAGTCAGAAGTCATAAAGAAAAAAAAAACCTCTACAAACCTGGTGCTTTGTCACCCATCCTTTATCCTTCAGCACATGCCAACTCATTCCAGCTGCACTTCACTCAGTGCTGGGCCCTGGGTGCTCTCCCATCTCAAACCTGAGAGCCTGTGAGCAAATGAAAAAGGACCAGCAGGTGCAGATGGAATTCTTTCAGTCCCAAGGATAAGCCTGAGAGTTACAGATCATGTCCAAGTCACTAGGTAATGTGCTGCTGCTGCTAACAATGATGACAATGACAATGACATAGTGTACAGACTCCAGGAATACTTTTAGTGATCAGCTGAGTGCGGACATCAGGCTGTCATTGTCTCAAAGAGTAACAGCACTAACAGCAGCTGATTACACTGTAACCTTTACTTTGCTAACCAACAGTCTATGTCTTAGAGAGCATTTGCTTGAATGTGAATTAGGGAATCGAAGAGGATGGTAGAGCTGAATCCTAACCAGCTTATGTGAAAAGCACCTTGATTTCAGAGAGATCTCATCAGTCTGCAGCTATACAGTGTCCCAATAGAGAAAAATTTGTGTTTTCTCCTCTCTGGTCCCAGAGCACCTGTTGTTCCTTACCTCTCTATCCCCATAAAAACGAATCCTCATTCTAGTTACAAGTCAATGCATTAAAAGACCACTGAACCATGGGGACCCAGTACCCATTTCCTTATAATTTTCTTAGACCTGAGGTGTGTATCCCAGTTATACTGGTTTTGTACTGGAAGCACGCATCACCACAGAAAATATGTCAGAGTGGACTAGGTTACCTGCAGTGGGGACAGAGCTGGGAGCTGCTGTGGGTGGGTGTATCCGACCGCAGACAGAAGTGAAAGCCCAGCCCTCCTGCCATTAGTGATCATACAGCCTGAAGCTGCAGCTGTTGCCACTACATGTACCTAAGCAAATAAAGTTTGGAAATTCAGTTTGACCAGCCCCAAAATCTTTGGGAGGCAGGAGTGTTGCATGGGGGTCAGAAATCTTGCTTTTGTAGCAGGGGGACTTCCACGCATGCGGAAGTGACCCATGAGCAGAGCCACTTCAGTTAGGGCTGTATGTGTCTTTGCTGAGCAAAGGCAGCAGCCACAGGTGGCTATGGGTGTCCCTGAGGTGGATGCAGAGTGAAGGCACTCCTGCGCAGGGGCCGCAGGTCCCTCTCTGCCCCACCAGCAGCACAGGCAGCACTGGCTGCCCGGCAGCGGAAAGCCAGGGCTCAATGTGGAGCATCTCTGGTGCCACCTGGCCATCACAGGAGCAGATGAACCCCAAGCAGCCTTCCATCCTCAGCTGTGAAGTGCTGTGAAGGCCATTAGTACATCTGCTCTGAAACGGGCTCATTAAAATACACATTCTCCTTCATTATCCTGCAGCTGCAGTGCCTGACTCATCCCACTGCAGTTGCTCTGAAATGAGAACCCAAGTTAAAAACTTTTCCAACTTGTTTTTTGTTCACCAGGGAAGCTCATGTCTAACCCACTGAGAGGGCAATGGAAGCTGTAACATCTGTCTTCATGGGAGGCAAATGAAAGGAAACCTGAAAAAAAGGAAGAGGAAACAAATGAGGCACTGGCTGCTTGGAAGTCTGTTATTTCATGTTGCACAGTTTGACACAGGATGCTCTCTCGCACAGATGTAGTTAGTGCTAGAATAACCCAACTGGGACATGGCCACCCCCAACCCAGGTGTGCCAATGGTATTTCCTCCTTTATTCCTCTTTTCCACTGAATCACGGAAAACTGCCATGCAGCCATGGCTTAGCAGATGTGGTCTTGCAGCAGGCTTTGGCTGGGATCCCTGCTCTGACTCCTGCTCGTGCTAAACCTCTCTTCTACCCAGTGGCAGATGGAGGCTTGCACTCAGACAAAGCTCTTTTTGCCAGCAGTGTCCCCAGACACAGACTCCTCTGAGGTGGCACATGGATGGATACAGTGTGCTGAGGGTTTGCAGACTTGTCTGATGGGTTGGTGGGTGCACTGCCTCATGCTGATTTCCTGCTCCCTCAGCTCACAGGGACAGAGTCCTGGTGGGCACCACTCAAACAGTGCTTAAAGCCACATGCATCCCCAGCCTCCCCCTGCCAAAATGGAAACCTCACAGCCTCAACCCACCTCATCCAAACTGCTAACTTTCTTTTGCTTTTATAAACAGACATGATCCCACCAGACATTGTGTTTAACTGCAAGAAAATTCCTCCCTCTTACTGTTTTGTTCTTAAAGACTGCTTTCCTCAGCTAAACATCTTTTGCTTTAAATAGATGGGCTGACCCAAATACTATTGTGAATGATTATTCAAGGATGAAGAACAGACTCTCGTCCAAAGATTTTTCCAAGACAACTTAAATCAATACGATCTTTCTGATTGGTAGTTTCTAGAAAACCTGTATGCTACATCATCCCTATTACATGCATCATTTGTCTCACTTTTGCTATATTTGTTCATGCGGTACATTACAGAGCATCCTAAGCATTTATTCTCTTGTCCTCCTGACTCCACTAATTTCTTTTGGAACAAAATGTAGCTTAGAAATAGTCCACTGTGGATTTTTGTAATGAATATTTTACAGTAAGCCACTTATTACTAATGAGTCTAATTTTACTTGTACAACTCCTTTTATAATTTTACTCTTAAAAAAAATTGGGAAACTTACAATAGTAGTTGAATTGTTTATTAACTGATGGCCTACTTGCAATATTAAACTGAACATGTCATTGCAATTTGGGCCATTTTTCAGCTTTGTATAAGAAAAAAATAACTGCAAACATGTAAGCCAACATTTTCCACAGCACACCTCTGAATATTCTTTTTTATTGCAGACTGCCTACTGTAGTAGAGTAATGACTTGAACAGAAAATATACTGAAAGCCTGAAGTCTAAATCAAAAGTCTAAATGATGCACATGATTAAAAATATATTATCTATTCCCAACAAATCAACATCATTGAAACATTAATATTTTCCTAATTTTAAGCACCATCTAATGAGTCAAACATTAGATCTGATCTTCCAAATTACTGCCGAGAATAAGAACATGGTTTGACTGCATCCCACCTCATGCTAGATCTCTTGCTGAGATCCGTAAGTTAGCTGTTTAGTCACTGTCTGCTCTCTTACTAATGGACATTAAATATTCCTCCAAAGGTGCTGAAGAGCTGAGCTGCTGCCTGAAGATAATTTGTCTGTTGACAAAGGAGGGGCTTGGCTGAGCAGGCTCCCTAGTTAGACAAGGCTAACTGCCTAAAAATAGAGCAGGGAGAAAACTCATTTTGATAATGATAATCTTTTTTTTGTCACTCTAGAGCAGGGGACTGGAAAGGATGTGGCTTTATTTCAATTATAAGCCAAAGAAAAAAAAATCTCCAGACAAATAAACAGCTTTATAAGGATTATGATTTTCACTACTTCTATTAGCCAGCTTCCCATGAAGATGAAGTAGGTCTGAGAGGGAATAGCACAACAAATCTGCATAGAATTATAGGACCTGCTTATCCGGTATTGGTATTAAAACAGTTCAGTGAAATCAGCACCGGCAAATGACCTGTATAAATGGCAGCCCATGTATGGAATTCATTTGGAAAGCAAGTGGTGCATGACAGGTTTGGTTAACACAGCACCACTCTGGGCACAGGAAGGGACATTCAGATTGATCATCGTTTGGCCTCACTGAAGTGACAGACCAGTTGGATCTGTGCTGGCACCTCACAAGTGCCAGGAAAGTTGGTGTAAGGTTGGTCAATGCCTGGCCTGGCCTTGCTGAGGGAGAGGAAAAGGCACATTGCCTGGGAGTGCATCACTTGGTGGGGAAGTTAACAGTGGCTGCTGCTGGCAATACCCGCAGTTGGCCAAGCCATAGTTCTGACCTCTTTCTGGTACACCTGGATCTAGGGGAAGCAGGATTTAATTACGTGTACTCAGTTCCAGCTACTATGTAATACCAGCATACACACTCTAGCACCTCTGGCGAGCTGTTGGACATGGCTCAAGAGTAGAAGACCAGCCTGGTTTCTGTGCATCAGATGGGTGTCCTGTGACAAGCTTCTCTCCCTTTGGTGGGTCCCCAGCCACTTGCCCAGACAGTGGGTCACCTCTGCTGCATTGTGGGTTGGGGCACTACATCTGCTTGGGAGGTCACACAGTGAGGGAGGCTGAGGGCCTGACTGGGGCCACAGAGACCTCTCTGCTGTTCTATTTTTGGATTTTCCTCATTCCTCTTTGTGCATCACTTCCTGGCTGTGTCACCTCCCAACCTCCCACCTCAGAGCAGTCATGGCAGCACAGGTGAAGGGCTGATAGAGGATAAAGTCTGTTGGTGAGGAAGAGGTGATGCCAGAAGATGCGTATGCCAGAACTGCTGCAGAAACACTCCTCAAACTCAGCCCTGTGCTGCGGGTGCAGCGTCTGTGCTCCCCTGCCTCACCTCCAGGCTCCCAGGGAAACTGCGATGGCACAGCACCTGCCTGCTGCTTGAAAACAGCAGAGGTTTATCTGCACCTTGTGTTATTGAAATCTGGTACCTTATGGGGATAAACTGGGGAAAACAGTATCTCTCTAGGAATGGGAGCATTTAAGGCCTGGTCCCTCATCAGAGGACATATGACTGCTCAGGGGTGACAGAGGTACCTGGTCTCTGGTCTCTACCTCCCAAAAAGGAAAGCATCAAACATAAGCTTGTTTGCACTGCTTTGTTAACATCTGAAATGTCTTAGCATCATCCCAACTTGGACATAGGCAAAACCACTGGGAAAAAGAAACAAGCATCCCTTTTCTCCTTTATCACTACTGCCCGTACATGTCATTTTGCTAGCAAAGGGGAAGATCTTTTAACAAAATCCCCATTTATGGTCTATAATGTCATTATAGAAAGTGGATTCAAGCAGGAAATCAATTTTCAGAGCTATACAGCAATGAAGAACAATGTTTTTGTAGTCTTTCCTGACAAACAGAGCAGATCATGTGCAGGTATCAGTTTGCTTAGCAAGACAGTTCAAGCTCACTAGAAGAGTCATACAGCATGCATGATCCACATTAGGATCCAGTCAGCTCTGAAACACCCCTTGATTACAGGGGTAAGCCAGAATTTCATGACACCACATAAAGAAATATAAGCAAATACTGTTAAAATGCTTTACCTTGGGCTTGAGCAAACGGCGGTATTTTTCCATCCTGTGGGATCCTCTTTTGCCCCCAAGTCTGCTGGCTTACGATGCAGAGAACTGATCTGGCATTTATCAACCCTGGCAAGGTTTGCAAGTCCTGAGGGAGTTTGATTTGGAAAGAAAGGTGTCAGGAGGAGATTCCTGAACATCTGCATCCAGAGTTATGCAGAAGAAAAAAAGAAAAAATAAAAGCAAGCTTTAAGAGGTCAGAATGTGTAGCCTGCCCAGAACTGCTATTCCTGGTAGAAATTAGACCCTGAAGTACCCAGGTGAAAATCAGGGATAATCCCTGTGTAAGTGTTTCTAATTGGGACAAACTGAAAGTGAGAAAGCTGAGTGAGACAGCTCCCGCCCGTCCCTGGGGGCTCCGGGTTTGTTCCCAGCTGTTAACTGAGAGTACAATTATGCAAAGCCTCCTCTATAAACAGATTTTGGTTTATTATGGCTGGACTGGGGCAATCTATTTTTGTCACCACTTTGTGCAAATGTGTTACCCTTGTGATTTGCAGCCAGGTCATTCCAAGTCAGCTGCTTTGGCTGTGGCTGTCAGTGGAAGCTCCTCCGTCCGCCCGCCCAGACCTGCCCAGGGTTGGCTCCTGGGCAAGGGGGATGAGGGAATGAGCCTGTGGCTATTCTGGTAGCTGTGAGTTATGGAGGTGTCACGTGAAGCAGAGAGCCCAGAAATGCATGTCAAATCGAACCAGTGACTAATCATGGTATTTTGGTTGTCTTATTGCCTGCCGGAGAGAGATTTATGGGCTCAGAAAATGCTGCCGTAATAATCCCTGGGCACTGATTTGATCTTCAGCTGAGGCTTCCCAAGACACTGTGGAAAGAGAACGAAAAGGTGGCTCCTGTCCTAGGGGAGACAAGGTCTAAACTGGCTGGAGTTTGAAACACAAACAAGAGGAGAAAAGCCACCACTCCCTTCTTATCTGTGTCTGCTCAGAGCCACGCGCTGGCAGCCAGAGAGAATCAATTTGATCTGCCTGTGGAGCAAGAAGGTCGGGGGCCACAGCTGAGCAGACACGAAGGGCCATTTATTGGGATTGTCATCTAGCTCCCTCATCTGTCACCTGATGGCCAGCCAAGAAAGTGCTCAGCACAACCGCGGACTCTTCATCCTTGCACAAGTTGTGGAGGCGAAAACAGTAAGCATCCTACAGCTGTTATGACATTCAGCTGTTTTTTCTATAAAGGAATGCATTGAATTCACTACAAATCTACTAACTGTCCCTCTATGCCAGGCAAGAGACTGAGGATTTTTTTGGTTTGTTTTTTTTTTTTTTTTTAATTTGATTGAGCTTTTCTCTAACAGCTGGAGGTCTGCTGGGCATTCAAGCAATGGCTGTTGAGTAAGGCAGCTACTTCAATATCTAATTGCATTTTAGCTCCAATAACTCAAGGGGAAAGTATTGCATTTTCTACCATGAGCTACTTCCTGTCCTACTGTAAAGCACACTGCACCGCCGTGCTTGCCCAGTACCAGAGCCTGAGATCGGAGGGCTTTCTGTGCGATATTTTGCTGAAAGTGAAAGAAAATGAGTTCCCTGCACACAAGTCCCTGTTGGCATGCTCCAGCGACTACTTCCGAGCCATGTTCAAAAGCTATACCCAAGAGTCTAAAGCCAGTGTCATTCATCTGCAAGTTGTCTCACCTACTGGTCTCCAGCACATCCTGGATTTCATTTACACATCCTTGCTGCCCCTTTCCTTTGAAAACCTGGAGGACACTTTGGAAGCTGCAAGCTACTTGCAAGTGACGGATGCTATCAGTTTGTGCAATCAGTACTTAATCAACAATCTTGCCTTGGAAAACTGCTGCTTCTCTGCCAATGTGGCCAGGAAGTTCTATCTGCCAGATGCCTTAGCAGCAACAGAAAAATACATTATCAATAATATCTGGAAGCTGCTGGACTTGGATTTGTCAGGACTTCTTGAGCTGAACTTCAAGTCTTTACTAGCAGTGATTCAATCACCAGATCTCCCTATGGTGAAAGAAAGCCGCCTGTTGAATCTTGTGCTGCTGTGGCTGAAGCAGGATAAATCCAGACTGGATCATGCAAGCAGCCTTTTAGAGCACATAAGATATGGTCTCATCCCAGTGGAAGAGCTGAGAAAAACCTACACACAGTCAGAAGTGTCCCTCTCAGCAGGTATTAAGTGCTTGATCATTAAAGCAATAAATTATCACACATCTGTATTCAAACAGCCTGTCCTGCAGGACAAGTCCACCGCGCTGAGGAACCAGAAAACTCGGATCATTCTGTTGGGGGGAGGGACAGCAAGTGAGGGGCTCGTCACTGATGTGGTGGCCTTTGATGTTTACAATCACAAGTGGCGAACTCTCACACAGCTGCAGGACAGGGTGCAGAACCACAGTGTGTGCGTGGTGGGGAACTTCCTCTATGTCTTGGGTGGGGAAATAGAAAATGGTTCCCCGGGTGATGCTAAAACTGAAAAGATCTTATTGGTTACGAACAAAGTCCATCGTTATGATCCGAGATTTAACACGTGGACCCAAATCACAGGCATGCTGGAAAAGAGATGCCAGTTTTCTTGTTGTGTCCTAGGCAAGGATATCTTTGCCATTGGTGGAAGGGGTGAAGATGGATCTCTGCATTCATCTGTGGAAGTCTATGATATCAGCAGGGACAGATGGACGAAGGCCAGGGAATTGCCATGCAAGATACATGGCCATGCCAGTGCTGTTTGCAAGAACACTATATACATCTCTGGGGGCAAGTATTCAGCCCCAGCCAGCACAAGCAATGATGTATATTCTCTGAGCTCACTTGAAGGGCAGTGGATGAAACGAGCCCCAATGAGCATTGCTCGGTTTGGGCATCAGATGGCAACAATCAGGGAATCCATATTCACCTTTTTAGGATTATATGAACCATTCTCTGAAATAGAAAGGTACGACCCTGACCAAAACCAATGGACCCGATTAAGACCACTGGTCTATGATCGATTTTCCTATGGCCTGGCAGTGGTAGAGGAAACGGCTCTTCTTATTGGGGGAAAGAAATGGCAAAACTCACTGGAAGTCTCCACACAAGACGTGGTTGGCTACGACATCGACAACGATGGCTGGGAGGAAATCTGCAAAGCCCCTCTGCCTTGGTGTGGGCTGCAGTGTGCCGTGCTCCAGCTCTCTGAGACGGCTGATGAGCGGGACAGTGACAGCCAGTACAAGAAGCTGCCCAACTGCTGAACTCACACACTGAGGAACATCCATCCCAGGAGATGAGCAAGCGGGGCTGTCCTGGAGAAGAAAACTGCAGTGGCACGGAATGGGA
The DNA here is from genome assembly GCF_003984885.1 of Neopelma chrysocephalum. Lineage (NCBI taxonomy): Eukaryota > Metazoa > Chordata > Aves > Passeriformes > Pipridae > Neopelma > Neopelma chrysocephalum. The sequence goes on along the minus strand of NW_020897737.1, from coordinate 4,225,243 downwards.
GAAAGTGGAATTTTTGCTTGGATAAGCCAAATGCTCGGTGGAAACAGGCAAGAAAATCTGGCTCCAGCACAGAAAACACTGCTAGGATTTATAGAGCCAGAAGTTGATCTCACTGAGCAGGGATGTAGCAAGCAGCATATTTAGAGGCGATCAGTGAGAATCATAATCCTTGACTTTCGAAGAGTAATACCTAGATAGAAATTAGTAGGTGTTGCAAGTCATATTTTAAAAATATTAAAAAATATAATCCAACTTTTCTGTTTTCTTAATCAGAGATAATTTTCCCAGTTGGTAAAGTGCTATTGAGTTTTTATGCTATGGCTAAGCAAAATGAAAGTGAGCTGTATAAAGACTAGAAAATTGATGCCTACAAGAATTAGTAGCCAAGGAAAAGGTATTATTTGACATGCTACATACTAGGCAAGAATGTCTTCGCTAACCAGCAGGAAATTACTAGACAGAAAGCATGGATTTTTTGCTATGTGGACTCAGTTACAGCCAGAAGTTAAAACAGTGTTTGTTTGATAGAAACCATTTCTCTCTCAGTGGCCTTTGTTGTAGAATGCTTTCCAGATGCTTATTTTGTGTCATTTTAAAGAGGCAACTGTACTGGTACTGTACCTTTCGTTTGTATCCAAACCTTATGCTAGTTTAGATGGCCAGAGCTGAATAAGTATACTTGTTATCAGACTCTAAGAAGCGTGTTACAAGAGTAACAAGCTGTAACTAATGCCTAGACACTTTCCCTGGGTAGTGAATGGTGTTTTATCACACCTGCTCATAATGGTAAAATTGTTTATTGCTGTTGAACTGGGACATGAGAGAATCCCGCAGTAAAAAAGGTTTACTTTCATCAAACAGTACAAAGGGGAGGGAGGTAACTGAAGGTTTTCAGAAGTCTTTATTCAGTGTCTGCCTACATATGAATCAGCAATAGTCCTTTTTGGCCATGCTGGCAGAGTTCGAACTCAGATTACAGAGGTACATAAAGGTACGTGGAGCTGTGAAATGCAGGTAAAATGGTCAGATACCACAAAATAACTCTGGCATGGAGTAAATTGAATATTGAGTCATAAACATTCATTTAAAAGCTAAATTTATTGTACTTCATTTTACAGTGTTCTCTTTCTAGGCTGAGAGTTAATACAATAAAAATATATATAGAAGAACATTTAATACTCTTAAAAGAAGGCAGCACAATGAAGAGGACACATGTTCTTTGTCACTAGACTAGCTTAAAAAACTGTAATGTTTAATTTTCACCTTTAAAGCAATCAAGCTAACTTTACTAATGTAAAGTGCAGGCAGAATGGCTGTTGCATAGCAACAGATCTAAGTCTTCTGAACTGCCTTGGTTTTGACAAGGAATCAACTACACAATGTGCATATACATCCATCAGATATAAAGAGTTTTTCATATGAATATATTTACTTTTGGTCCAGTAAAACAATAGCAAGAGGATCTAAATGCTTGGAACAATAGCACAATCCATTTCAAGTCAAGCATTTTTTAAGAGAAATTTACAAAAACCTCACAAATTTAATATACAAGTCAGTACCCATGCAGTAAATAAATGTCCAGTTTATACAAACAATATTCTTCTAATAGTACAAATCTTACACTGAATCCAGAACTCTATACAAATGTTAATACATGATTTGTCAGCCATATCGACTTGAATATAGGATTACTGAAAATGGGCTACAGAAAGGCCACTCTTCTATACAGTTGTGCAAAATCTGCAGAACATTTGCAATCCAAATGCAATAACAAGATAGGAAAAGAGAAAGGGGGAGAAGGAGGAAAAGAAAGAAAAAGAGAAAAGGGGAGAAAGAGAGAAAAAGAGGAGAGAAGAGAGGAATAAAATAAATAAAGAAAGGAGAGAGAAGATAAATCTGTCCATTCTTTCCTTCATCCCTTCATGGATATAACTGCCAGGAAATAACAGAGCTCATAAAGTTTAAAGTACATTCACTGAGCTGTACAGGCAATAGTCTAAAGTTGGTTAAGAGTACAACTCGCTGTAAAAAGTATAAAGGAGGCTTTTCCTTTTCACATGAGCATTATTAGATCATGTCATGAGTCCTAGCTTATGCAGCAAAATACTGAAGAGCAGCAGAAATATTTTATCATGCTCTGATGACTTTTCAAAAACAAGCCCATAAAAAGTAAATATGTGGCTTAAGAGTTCCCTCCTACTTTTATTCCAGGCATATGCCTGACTCTAAGGAGCCATTTCCACTCATATTCACTGGGTTGTCTCCAGCAGATCTCAAATCTCATGGAAGTTTAAAACATTTTAATTGGCTTGTGAACTCAGCAGAACCCAGAGACATCCCTTCCCCTTCAAAAGCAAACCAGAGGCTTTTTCACTCCTCAGTTATTTTTCAGGTTCTACGCTCAGCTCTGCTCTCATCATACATCTTCCCTGCATACAATACAGCCAAATTTCACAGCTCAGAAAACACATAGGAGACTACTTGAAAAATCCTATTCACTTCTTTTCTATTGTGGGAATCTTCAAAGCATCTCAGATTTGGAGCATTTCATTGGGAACCTTTTCCACTGTTGCTTTTCTGGGCAAAAGAAACGCTGCTACCAAGGATGTTCACAGGCTATATTTTCCCTTTTGCAAAATCTGCACATTATACTGATACCTTCAGTGCAAAAGCATCATCAATCACAGTACCTGGACTAATTTTTTTTTTAAATCAACCTAATGTGATCAAGAGACAACACACAATTTTGTTTTAATTATAATAGAAACAATCATCCCTTTGCACTGATGGTAAAACTCAGCAACAGGCTTTAAAAAAGCACAAGGAAATAAGACTTAACCTTTTGATACTTAAATTCACATTAGTCCTTTTCTCTCTGCTGATTTTCACCCTTTTGTGTGCTAGACAAAACTGAAACATATACACTGCATTACACTTTTTCCCTGTTGTCTAAGAAAACTCGTAGAGTTTCTCATTAAATATAAAAATTGGTTTTCTCCCACCACCAAAATAGTACCTGCACTCCAAAAATGCAATGCAATACTGGAATTATATAATATAAAATATCATTGTAAAATGACCAATAACAAAAGCTTTAGTATGTGGAACTTCCTGCATGAAGGCCACAGTCTTCCAAAAATGCTTTTAAATCCTTTTCTTTAATAGCTAAAGATCATGTTTGTTAATTCACAGAAAGTAAACACAAGCTGAGCATTGGTAGCATATAAAATATACAAATCTTCATTAAAGAAGTGGAATTGTTGACCATTGAAGGTTTACTTCACACAGCTGAGTAACATTAAAATATAATTTACTAGAGCTCTCACATATGGATATAAAAACTACTTTATGCACTTCAGTAAAGGGCTGGAGTGTAGCAAATGGACAAAAAGAGAGACCTTTATACATGCGTTTCTATATAAGAGTGAGTGTGCGCTAAGGAGGCTATAAGGGCATCAACCTCAGATGAGCCATTAACAGAGTCCCTTGAGGTGCTGCTTGGATAGATGTCCATGAAGAGATCAAGGTACATTTGTTTCCATTCTTGAAAGTCTCTAGATGTCAAAGCTGGATTATCCAGAACTTTATCTATAATGGCTACTTCTCCTTCCCTGGCCTGTGAGAGAAGAGGAAAAAGTAAAGAGTCAACGCAATTGATGGGTCACTGAAAATATCAATCACAGGGGTGGAAGGAGAGAATAGGGGGGTGCAAACTTAAGCCACAGAACCCCTAAAAGCACAAGGACTATGAGCTATATGACTGCTCACAAACAGGAGCCCTTTCTACAGGGTGTCACACCTCACCCTGTGAGGCCAGGGCTTCCCTCGCCTTTTCCAGCACCCTCAGAAACAGTCCCTATTCCCCCTCCTTGCCCCTTGTCCAGCCCAAGAAAAAGCAAACCCTGTACTGTTTACTATTACCTGCTTGCATTTCTCCAGATGGGTTTCACATAACAAAGTGCCATCTGTTTGCTCTTGATCAGCATCAGAAATACTGTGTGGGATGCAGACACATGGCCCTCTGCCTGCCAGCACACCTAAGCCTTTTTACCAGGCTTCTCATGGGGGCATCTGAGAGCTACATTGCAAAGGCTTGTGTAAGGAATCCCATGTTCATGACAACTCATCTCCACTAAAGATCTAGTGTATGTGATGGTGTGGCTGACTGCAACTGCCTCCTACCACTGCAGAGGTAAAGAGAAGGCAGAAAAAGATAAAATATAGCATAGCTGTTGGTACCTCCTTATGCATCATTGAGGCAGGGGATGTGACTGTATCATGATCACTCTCTAGTGATTACTTTATAGAGAGTTGATAGGCAGCTAGTATGGATCAGAGTAAGCCTCAGATATGCCCATGGCCATTTCCAGTCGTTGAAAGTGGTGGAAGCTGGATGCCACAGACAAAAGCCTTGGAAGCACAGCTAACACAGAGGTTTCCAGCAGGACTCCTCTGCACAGGAATGTTATGGTCACCAGCAACCTCCCCTCTAACGTCCCTGCCACCCAGGTTTCACACTCATTTCTGATTCATATCTTCCATGTCCATACTATGTTAAATCTTTGTGGAGAGCATGGTAAGGGGAAATATTAAGCCCACATTGATGAGACAGATCAGAAGCAGTACGTGGAAAAGTATTTTTCATGCTTTACAAATAGCAGCTAATTAACACTACCTGCCAGAATACTCATTTTCAGAAACGGAAGAGCAAGCTGACAATGACCAGTGGAAATGAAACCATCTCTGCTTGAACTACCATAACCTGCTTCTCACAGGTTGTGTCTGGTCCCACACCCCTGCACTACCATCCAGATAGCTTATACTCAGCGCCAGGAGAATGGTTTTGTGTTATCACAGGGAAGAGAGCAGAGGGGTCTTTCATTAAGGGCTTAGAAGATGGGACAAGAGCTAGAAGCAGTTTGGAGGGCTGTCTCAGGTTACTTTTATGTAGGATAAAATTCAAGGAGAGTTCAGAACATCAGCTCCAACAGGCCAGTGCAATTGTCTGCATTCAGGAAGGAGAAATCAAAGGCACCGATAAAAAGAATAACTGACTAGGTAACAGCAGGAGCTACTGGTAGATATGACTACCTGCAGTGTGGCAGAGGTGGAGCTCTGGGCTATAATGGAGCTAGAAACTCATAAAGAGTTACCACGATGTCATTGCAAAACAAGAACGTGCCACTCTACACTGTTGTTCTACACAAGAAACAGTAATTATCTGTCTTTGGCCCTTGTTGCCATTGTGTTTTCAATTATTGGTGTCATGTACTTAAGAATGATTTGTGCAAATCATGGTCTAAACAAGAAAGGTGACAGGTTTAGAAAATACGGCTCATAAACAGAGAATGAACAAATTGTGTTTGCTTGGTCCAAAAGAAAGAAGTTCCAGAGAAGCGCAAAACCAGCCATCCACCAGGTAAAGAGGTTACGCTGGTTTTGGACTTCCCTGAAGGAAGGGGCTGGTTTTGGACTTCCCTTTCACTTGCAGGAAACCATTGGTGTAATGTATCTCAAGTACCAATAAATACCAACAAGACAGACAATTCAGCATGGCAGCAAGCTGCTGATGCTGAACCAGAGCTTTTGTATGAGTGAGCCCGCCGAGGTGCAAAATCACAGCCACAGTGTGAACCTCCTGCCACCCTGACGTGTCTGAGAGTATTGTGATTTTGTTTCAGTCTCTCAGGCTTCTAGAAGTCATGTGGAAAGCCTCTGCATCTTGACTTTTTCTGCCAGCCTCCAATCCTGCAAAGACTCACATACCCAGATAATAGTGCAAGGTGCCTTCAATGAGATGATTTTCCCTGCATACAATACAGTACAGAAAGTTAAGCATGCGTAAGATTATTTTCAGAATGGGGGCCCCACAGCATGAAAATAATATTGCTTAAATGCTTCTCTAGGTGATAGAAAACTAAATTAATTAATGCTGATAAAGCCCTCTTTGATGAAAGCTGTTACAAAATGCACTGTACAATTATCTGGTGACTTAAAACATGGTAATTTAATATAGTTAACATGGTCTCTGGGGAAATCCAGCATATTGTTTGCTGAAATCTCTATCAGGACAGAATTGAATGCTGTAACAAACAAAGGAATCTGACAAGGAGGTTAAATGAGTTGTGGTACATTTAAAATAACTATAAAAATCTTCATATCTATCATTATCACTATTTATTTAATCAATTTTACTGATAAAATACAATGATCCTACCAGCTTACACAAAAACCAAGCACACAGTTTTGTCCTGGAACAAGCTCATCAAATAGAAAATAATCGAGTGTTCCAAGAGATACTGCTCCTTTCCAAAAGGTTGGCTTTGCTTAACTTTAGACTTCGGCAATTGCAGAGTGAATGCATTTTGGTAAATGAAAATATTCAGGGACAAAAACAGGATTAAGGTTTTCTCCAACAATGTGGTATCAAATTCTGTTAAACTAGCTAGAGGAGAAGCTGACTGAGATTTAACCTGTGCAGAAATAAAAACGGATCCCCTCACTTCGACTGTTCTCCCAGGAATATTTTTCTCTGCTTTTTAAGCAGTGCTCCCCTGTGTCTCCCTTGTTTCTCACACCAGGTTCAGCCTGGACTCCAGCTGCACACAATAATCTCTGCTTACAATACAGCCCAATCCAACCCTGGGGTAGGATTTTTCCTCCCTCTTTTATCTCACCTTTAAAGTGCTTTTCAGAATTCGCAGCTGGTGCAGTTTTTCATTGACTACTGGATCGCTACATCTCTTTACAAAAGATTTCTTATACTCCAGCTTAGTGGAAATCCGGTGTTCTCCTAAAGGAGACAGGCTGGCCTGCTCCAAGGCTCTGTACAAATCTTGCAAGGAGTCTGCTGTTTTTTCCTCTATAGTTTCAACTGTAATGAGACAAAGGGAAAAACAAAAAAGGAGGAAAAAATAGAGAAAGGAACAAAGCATCATTAATGTGATTACACAAAGACCTATCAAACCTTCACAAAATGCTTAACAGGTTTAACTAGACCATAAGGAGAATATTTAACACCTCCTAAGTTCCAGAAAAAAGTGCTGTGACTGCTCCTTCTTGCTATTGCCTTCAGGAGAAAGGGATAAAAAAATTCAAAAATGTAAAATCTTGACCCACAGATAATGAGGGAAAAAAGAGAAACAATGCAAGGTGTAGTAATATTGGAGTGACTTACTGCCAGAAATAAGGTCTCTGATATTGCAGTTAAATAGTGCGGGTGACTTCATTATTACAAGAAAAGGAAGCCCTGGAAGCATCCTGCTAAGGAAGCTATCAGGGACCAGATCTTGTCCCGAAAATGACAATAATGGCACTCAAGATTATGCTTGTGAAGGTGGCCTTGGAATGACATGTAATTTTCCTTTCTAGAAAAGTCCACTTATTTTTGATACTCTATAGTGTTGTTCAATAGTCCGTACTGTTGTCACTTGTGGTGGTTTTTAACTCTGCTATTACCTGAAGGTTCCGTAGCAGACTAGAGACTGGATACGATTGCACGTTCATGACCTGGCAGCATGGCAAACCAAATCAGAGCTGTTTGCACCACAGTTTGGTTTTTAAAAATGAACATTATATTTACTATACAAAATATGCAAAAATATATAAGAAATATTTATTTATTGTAGGTTTAAAAATATTTGTTCTAACTAGTACTGGAAGGATTTTAAAGGGAAAATAAAAAAGAAATGCTTTGCTTCTCTAAAAGCAAAACAAAGCAAAAGCTGGGGATGAAGTGTTACTCTGATTTGAGCATCTGAAACGCTTTATTTAGAAAACATCAAACCACTTCAGCTTCTCACACACTGTTTCCCCTAGAGAAAACTGTTTGATAATTCCATACAAACTTTGCAAGTGCCAGTGCAGTGCCAGGATTAGCAGAGTGGTGACTAGGAGAAGCCAGGGCAGCCTTGGGGAGTAACCAGCCAGTGGGACAGGTAGCTCTGTCCCTGCTGCCCCTTGCATGCTGACACAAGTGTTCATGTAACAGACACTGCCTGTGCATGGCCTTCTGGTTGTTTCCAGAGCCCTTGGGATCCTCTCACCCAGTCTTGGCTTTCACACTGGTGTATGTTTTTCTGGTTCAAGGTGCCTGTGTCCTCAGGATGCTTTCATGAAAGCTCTTGTAGGAAGGTTGTTTGATTTTAGCATTAGTTTTACCCTGTGACTGATGCCTCACCGAGACACTGGCTGAAAGTTTAGCACATACTGAAGTATGTTTAAGTAAAGAACCTCAGTATCCTCAGGTGATTAGAGGTTTTTTTATTGATCACCAAAAGAGAAAACAATTCGTGTTTAGAAGTAACATTTCTAGCCCACCAGCAGCTACCTGAGGCAACATCCCATTCGAGCCCATACTATGCAGTATGGCATAGTATACTATACCTCAGGCTCAGCAAGAAGTCCAGAAACCCAAATCTCCTCACCCCATCACAAGAAGTGTTTGCATTTGTATAGATCTTTATACAATCCAAGAATTTTGTAATCAGCAACTGATCTAGCTGTATCTCTCATCAGTTTATTAATTTGGCAGCTGTTTTTAAAGAACTCATATCAATTTTTTTTTTAAAAAGAGATATAGAAGTGAAGAAAGGTTGGAGAATTTTTATCGATGGAAGTGTTGTGGGCCTGTACAGATCTCCCTAAATTCTCCCATTGTGTGCTACCCTGTAGGCAAGCTGTGTTCATCACTGTCAATGGTGGTCAGGACTGAAAGAAAAATAGAAATGAGATGCATTTCTCTTTCTTGTCAATTTCTTTCTTATTAAAACATCTAATGTGCTAAAGGGCAAAACATTCAGTAGCGGAATACTTAGAGAGTGGTTAAAATCTACTGTGGTCTTGATTTTTATGCTTTTTTAAAAAGTCCACACAGCACTGGATCAGAAGTTTGGGATCTCTGTCAGTTCATGTCGCTGAACACTGATGTGATTTGCTAAAGGGTAAAGGAAGAAAACCCTTCTCAGGGAGTATTTTACATCTGTTGCTCTCTCTCTCTCATCTCTTGTTATGCAGGGCAAAAGAGATCTTTCCTCAGGTGTCTCTTCCCCAGCTAAATTCCCAAGGTTGTACACTCAGGGGGTTAGTACAGGGATGGCTTGCTGAAGAAGCAAGTCAGCACTCTGACTCCATGCTATCTGCATTCACTTTGCTAGAGTGATATGGAGGCTGAAGTGGCAACCAGCCACCACATCTAGGCTTGCCATCAAAACCCATGGCTTCCTAAAAAGGAAAAGGAAGGAAAAAGCTCTGCACCAAGGCAAAGGACAGCATTTGAGTTCATCCCTAAGGTTCAGTCCTGAATGACAAGTGCCTTTAATGAATCTGGATAGCAACATGGCCCCTGTGGGTCTAAACTCCTTGCTGGGGGGCTTGTCCTGCCCTCCCTCCCCATGCTGCTGGCCTGGGGATCTGCATGGCTGGTGCTCCTCAGGGCTCACGTCCTGGGGCAGGCAGCCACCACTCAACATGGCCTCAGAGGGACTACGTACAGCAGACTTGTAACCTTGTCCCAGATGAGAACAGCTCTGAAACTGCACTGGAAGAGGTACAGGACTGTGGGGGCAGGACACAGGCTGAGTTAGGCACCAGAACACTGACAGAGGGTCTTTGGAATGCATCAGAACATCCACTCAGCTGGGGCTGCCACCCCAGACCCTGTCACTGCCTAGGTCATGTAGCTGTGAGTGGCAAGTAAAAAGGGAGCAGTATTTGCTAAAAAGGAAACAGGAGGGAAGAAAAACAGCAGATCCCTCAAATGCCTTGCTGCTGCTGAGGCTGGGGAAGCTTTAAAAAGGGCAAGACATTGCCTTGTTCCACCCATGGTGAGGAAGAGGGCAGTGGGCATCACGCAAAACACATCCCAAGCCCTTAATATTTTCCAGAGAAACACTGAAGGTGGTGGTGCTGCTGCTCTCAACAGTTCTCAGTAGGCGGGAATGAGATTACAAGCATATCTCCCCTCCCTCAGCCTTCTGCTAGAGCCTTTGATTGATTTCCTGTAGGTGTTGGTGAAACCCTTGGCACCATAAAGCATCTGATGTATTCTGTTAGATATAGGGCTGAGCTTAAAACATGTTTTCTTTTTTTAAATTGGTGGGTTTGTATGCAAGCCATGTTATTACAGCAGGGCTGTCTCATTAAGGAAGAATAAGGCCTCTGTTAATGGCTTGTTTAAGTAGAAAACGTGGCCTGATAGGATTTGCAGATGACCTCAGAACAGCAGCCAACGCAGCAGTTGTTTTTCACCCTCACTTGGCTGCTGAGTCACAAGTTACATCTTTCCTATTCCTCAGAATACACTGCTGGGTCGCTGTTTCCACACACTGCTGAAAAAAAGGGTCTCTTCTCTGAAGCAGTAATTTTGTCCCCAGTCCCACCCAAACCTGAACAACTCTAACTCTGGAGCAGAAATAAAGCTGCACAAACTCTGCAACACACAGGATCTAAATTCAGAACCATATCTCCCAAATGCTAGAATACACTGGCACTACACTTGGTAACAATGAAGCTCCTGCTGTCTTCAAGTAAATGCAAAGACATTTGCATTAAATTCAGGAGATAAAGAATATATGTCATTATTTTCCATTATTCTGCTTTCCATAGGAAAAGTTTCTGAACTTTTTGTACTTTGCCCTCTCTTCTTAGAATACAGTAAATATTTGTATCTACTTTTACATTTTCTCAGGAGAGAGAGATGGAGATTATGGTTGGGTGGGTGAAACTCTGGTGAGGAATGGTTTGGGTTCTTGGCATTCAGGAAAAACTGGTGGGGTTTCTTACAGTGTTGTCATTTGTTGTTGAAAAGAGCATGCACTGAGCTCTGTGATGTACCAAGTGTTACCACCTCCTGGCTCCATTTTTCCATTATTTCTCTCTTATAAACCAAGATCTTAAGAGCAACAAATAAGAGCACCACACACTTGACAGAAAAGGGACTAGAGAGAAACAGTTAACATTGGTATTTACATGGATCAAGGGATGGCTGCTCTGTATGAATGATGATTCAGGAAGATGGTACTGAATTAGAACCACGCAGAAGGTCACCACTGCAACCCAGCTGGCCAACACATTGCTCTCTGGACTTAGAGAATCTCTAGGCACACAATTCTCATAAGTCTGCTCTATATACATGGAATAACCTCTAGCAATTTTCAGAGGAGGTCCCTGCACTCCTGTGATTCACTTTCCCTGTAAAAGCTCAAGCCACCAAAATCTTGCATGGTCTTCCTCTTTCAGTGGGGCACCAGAGGAGCCAGCGATTTCACCTGGGGCTATGAGTGCACAGAACTGCCCATGCAAGGATAGTGCCACACGGTTAATCATAAATTTTGTCACCTGCTCTGCTGACAAGGTCATATTTTTCAAGGATCAAAGCTTTCCATTGGGGGCCCTTTGGACTTTGCTGATGCCTCCAGACACCTCCCAGGCTCAATCCTGTTGCCTTGAGACTTCTCATCCTGACTGGCAGACACCCCTGATAGCATTCTCCATTTTCCTGCTATCCTCTTTTCTGCTTGATACTTTCACAGCTTAGTGACGCACTTTCCTTCACAGCTCCTCTCACGCACGCCCACTCCTCTCCTCACAATTAGCCCTGCATTTGAACAAAAGTACCACCCTCGGCAAATCCCCAGAAAGCCAAGCTGCTGCGAAGTCTGTGACAGGGAGTGAACAAGGCATAGTCAGACTGAAATCCCCATGCTCCACTGAAATTTAAACACCCACTTTCACTCCTTTCAGTGAGCTCACTCTGTCTGGCAAACAAACCAGCTAAGCTCAGCTTTCCCAGATCTTAGAGAAGTAATTTTGTTAGAATATCTAACTAATCACTAATTACATTAATTAACAGCTACCATGTTATTTTCCCCCTTCAGATCCAAAGATTTCCTTCCAGTTTGAGAGCTACACCTTTATGCTTCCCCTTTTGTGCAGGGGAGATATCTACATGAAGTGCCCCAGAGACTTTCCACAAGTGGCAGTAAATGTTCCACCAAAGCAAAGAGCATTTCAGGCCTCTGGGAAATAGTCTCAAACTAGATAAACCACTGTGCTGGAATGCACATATATCTGTGTTTTTCTTTTTTTCTTTGCCTTCTTGACCTCGATGTGCTTGTGTTGGTAACAGAGAAGTTGGTCTGCCACAAGTTAACTAATAATTGATATAATCCAACAAAGCATTTTGTAATCTTCCTATGCCATAGAATGTTGTCTCTGCCATGTCTAACAAAAGGGTCTATGAAAACTTGCCTGGTTTTACTGGTAGGTTGGTAGAGCAGCAGACAGATGTCTGCTGACCCTTTGGGAAGGGGGGAGCCTCCTGCAACAAGCTTTCCATCCCGAACTCAGGCTGTGCCAACAGGCAGGCAAGGGCAGGAGATGTAACATGGCCACAGGATGCAACAGCCTGGCTGGGCTTGTAAGCCCCAGGGAACAGTTAGGAGAGAGACAGAAGGAATCTCCCTATATTTAAGGTGAAAGAGTCGAAGGATGGAAGGAGAGTGGATGTGGATTTTAGCTGTGTTGCAGGGAAGGGGAGAAAAGAAATCCTCCAAAGAAGTAGTTGTTGGTTTCTCAGTGCAAGGCTCAAATCCATCCATGCTGCTGTTCAGCAGAGCAAGAGAGAGACACACCCAAATGCTTATAAAGCAAGGATCCAGGAATTAGTCATTTTTTACACTATTTGGATGGCTGGTTGGCAAACTAAGCTAGGTATTTCCTTTTCCCCACCAACTACAAGCTAAAAGGAACAAAATGGTGAAATCAATGTAAGACTTACAAGGAGGTGGTGTCTGCACAGCTGTGTGATGTGTATGAGGTCACCCCTGTACAGGTATGGGGGGAGCCACAGTGACATAGAAACTCAGCTCCTGGTAGGAAAATGCTACCAGCCACATCCCTAATTACTGGGAAAAGGAAGAAGCAGCACTGTGTTTAAGTTTGGCATGGTACATCAGGCAGGAGGTGTAATAAAATGCAGGTCTTCAAGGAAACAGCTGCTAATCATCTGCTCTGGGTGATATAGAGCAGATTTCCCTGTTAAAGTGCAAATAGCAACTTGTGTCATCTACTGTGCCACATTAAAATCAAGGCCTGACTGAGTATGTGATTATGCCTGTGCACATATATATGTATGTCTATACATACACACGTGTATATTAATGCTTTCCACAAGTGAAGGAGTTTAAGCAAGCTGAATTAAAGCTGGGGGCTTCTTGTGCAGTGCTTGGTCTTTGCAGTCCTTCTCTCTGGTATTGCTTCCCTTTGCCTGCCCTTTTCTGATTCGTGCAGTCCTCCATCTTTTCTGGCCCTGTACATGTGAAAGTGCAGGATTTTTCCCAAAGTCTTGAGTCAAAGAATGGAGGAGTGGTGTTTAGAAACAAGCTTTGATCCATGCGTTTGGTGAAATATTAGTGGTTGGAGGATCATTAAATTCTGTATTTATTATTTTGTATTTATTTAATGCATGTATTAAATCTACATTTTATACCATCCTTTTCTCTAAAGGGGAAGTATTTTTGGATTACCAGGATAGCTGGTTTCTATTCTCTCCTATTACATAAACCTGCAGGCAAAAAAAGATATTCCCTAGGGATGGTGTTTACTGAAAGCACCAACACAACAGAGCCCTCTAACACGCTGGAGTTTTCTACCCAATGGTATGAGGTTGCTTCTTCTCTCACATGCATGAGCATAAATTGGTTTCTTGAAATAAAGTGAACTGTGCAGGCAAGTGGAAAACTCATCTCCCACAGGACAGATATCTGAGGGTATTTTCCACGATAACCAGGTTTGATCAGAAGCAATTAGGTACCATAACCACTTTTAAAAGATCCAGCCCTAGCTTCTATAAGGCCTGACAGATGCTAAACCTTTCCTGTGGCACCAATGGTCTAATTCTTTTTGTGAACTATTTATGATACTAGCAGTCTTTCTTTTGGATCAGTAGATCCCGGTGAATCTCTCTTCCACTGAAGTCACCTGTCTGAAGGACAAGCTGCCTACACCTTGTCACAGCCTTGTGAGCCCCCACTGCCCTGCAGGCTGCAGTTTGAGCCGGCTGGCTGAAGCGTGTTCAACCTCCACCCTTCATGCTGGTCTTACTGTAAGTCTCACACTCAGCCACCTCTCTTCAGCTTTCCACGCCACTGGAACTGTTTATTAAAAACAGCTGACACTAAACTCAGCATTAGGAAAAATCCTCGATGTCTCTCCCTTGCAGACCTGCATTGTTTAGCTGACAGTAACATTTAGCCATTTTCAGCATCCACGCTAATGGGTTAATATATTAGTGAGAAGGGAAAACACAGGGAATAATTAGCTCGTTCTGTTTGTGCTGCCTCTTGACAGCTCTTACACACCTCAAACGAGCATCAGGAGTAGCTCCCTCTTGGCTCCCAGCCCTGCTGTTTCACGGGGTTATATTGGTGATTTCAGAGAGGTTATATTGGTGATTTCAGAGAGGGCGTAAGCACAAAGTAACTCCAAAGCTTCCCAAAGTAACACGGAATTCTGATCAATGGCAGAACATTTTGGCAGTAGCGTTATAATTGCGTCTATTTTGGTTTTGGACATGGTACTCTACTCATTAGGTTGCCTACGAAGACACCAGTTTAACCTTTATTTGCTGACCTGATTTTAGTGACTCTTCGGGAGAATTTTACACAACGAAATAGGATATCCTGACATTTTTCTGTGCCACACATTGATATAAGTGCTGTTTAACTTTACAACAAGCTACCAATGCTGAAGTAAAATAAACAGATCAATTACATTTTGATGGTACACTTCCCCCCGGGCCCTGCAGTTCAGAAATAATGAAAAACTTGTATTTATGAGGTAAGCCAGGAGCAGGAGCTAACTGGGTAAACTGCCATACATCTGGGGATGCTGTGGCTTTTAAGTAGGATGAGGAAGTCCCTAAGAATAAAATCTCACAAGCAATATATGGAAGCAGTTACTCCTTTGGGAAAATGTTTTGTTGTTTTTTTTTTCCCCACAAACCTAAGCTGTTACAGCACTTGAAGTTGTGAAGGGTTAAATGACAAACGATACAGACCCAGCAACATTACTCACCAGTCAGAATCAAGCCACAGTCACGCTCAACAGCAATGCCTGTCAAGGTTTATGGGACTGATACCTGAAAGCAAGCCTGAATGGAAGGGGTAACACCCACCCAGAAAATGAACTCTGCTTCAGGCTACATCTGAAGTTGCTAATTTGTATGAAAATGTAGCACCACAGTGAAGTTTTCAAAAACACTTGCATCACTTAGGAATTGCAATCCTACTTTCAATATGAAAGAAACATGGAGAATTAGTATGGGGCACATGGTCGGGGGGCAGATTGATTTAATTGCCGTCTCAGTTACCTCTGTAACACACTGAGGTCTGTTGGGGAAGCATCTCCAGAGGCATTTCTGAAAGGGGCCTGAAATACTACCCAAAATGTTATCCCAGAAGATATAATATTTATTCAGATATTCAGATTTATTATTGGATATATAATTGCACATGTTATGATAGCTGCACTGACTAGATTCCAGTCTAATTAATCTGCACCCTGATTTACATGTTATTTTTGTAGGGTACGACACTGCCAAACATTAAGCACCTCCCATCAGCTGCTCAATGCCCATCACACCACCATGTTCTGTAAGCACTGCAGAGAGTTCAAAGTTTTTCAGAGCAGAAGCTCTGTGACGAGAGAAATGCAATAATACTTTGTGGCTTTTCTAGACATTATTCCTGTCATCAGATGTCATAATGAACTTGTGAACACGTAGGCACCTCAACATAAAGTGCTCTCTCAAAACTGGCACGACAGTGGTCACAGCAGAAAGCTTCGTTCCCCATCCATTGGGCAGAATGTGTTCATCACAAAAGAAACAAGAGAAAGGAAATGAACATCAGCCCTGACAGACAATGGTTACGCAAATGCAAGACTGAAAATTTGTTGGCTTATTTCCTTTATTAAGCCCAAAATAACACCTTTAAAAAATCCTGACTTCATGAATAGATCAAATGCCTTCATTAAAGAAACATTTACTGCCATTTTCTATACTTTATTTTAAGGCATACAGAAAAATATTTAACAAATGTGTATGCAATTAAATGCCGGGGACTGCTAATTACAGCCCTTCTGAATGCCTCTGCAAAACAAAGATACTCAATACAATATGTTAGAAAGGGTGGGGAAAAGAAAGAGAGGAAGCTGAAGACAATCTAATACGCATTAGCGCAGATATATGCTGGCCTTTGGCTACGAGCAGCAAATAAGCCATCAGTGTAACCCCAAATGGCAGCCAAAGGACATTTTAGAATCACATCTTTGCTTCTGCTTCTCTAATTCATTTCCAAAACATTTCACCTCTAACTAATTATGGAATTTAATGACAGAATGTAAAGGACTGGCTGGGGTTGCAGGCCATTCAAACAAGGCTTTAATGACATATCCTTCAGGTTGCAGAATCTTTATATACTTAGCAGTGATTTATCATCCCTGGCAGAGGCAGGTACTTCAAAGGCAACCTTATATAAAAAATAAATTCTGCCTTTGCCAAGCATTGGAAAGAGCACTAAATTAAATTTTAAAATCAATTCCTACAGACAAGAGAGTCATAAAAACTCAGTGGGTTTGTCTATCTGGCCAACAGGCAAAAATTTATGACAGTACAGTTTTGTAATCAATAATAGCAATACAGTGTATGCTTCTGATTAGAAAAAATTAAAGATGCCAAAACAACATTGCTAAATATTTAGGCTGATTTGTGACAGTCCCATTGAGCAGAAACATAAAACATGCATTTTGATGAATTTCCAACTAGTTTGTCATACTATGCTTTTTATTTTTTCAAAAAAGAATATTAAAACTATTATAAGCTTTGTCACCTGCTATAAGGCAGAATGAAGTCATTTTATTCACTGCACATTTCCTGTTTGTGAGGCAAAAAAGCATAATTTACTTCTTTATAAAAGGGAAATATATATAACTATATATATATATAATTTTATTGGTATTAACATAATGCAATACCATACATTGAGCAAACAGAAAGAAAACATTTCAAAATACATTTTTTAAAAGTATCTCCCCGTAAGATAGTATGAAATATCAAGTAATTAGCATTAACATTATTACAATACACCCTTAGCCAAATATATTAAGGAAAATTCACATTCTAACCACAGAGATAGAGGCAAACATCAACCCATAGGGGACTCAGAACATAATGATAAATACAATATCTGAATCTACTTCGAGTGACATCCAGACAAATACTGGCCCCAAAACAGCCCTCGGAGTCTGGGTGTTATACAGAGAATACTTTGTGCCTGCTTGGCCAGGCAGCATCACTCACATGTTTAAGATAAAGAGGAACTGAAGAGTTTAAGTGCAGAGTCTAATAAATCTCAGCGTGAGGTATCTTCTCCGTCATCATCCAAACGAGTGCCAGTGTACCCTCTGGTAATTCATTACAAACCATTAGATAAATGCAAGTCTCCAAAAGGTCTGTACATACCTCCACTTGACAGAACACACTTAGTTTAGCATGACCCAGTAAGGTGACTTCCTTCACTAAAGTGAAGCACGCTTAAATGACATGACTCTGTCTGGTTGGCCTGAATGGGTTCACTGGAGTTCAGTACAAGCAACAGGATTTTACAGTTACCATGGCTGAATCCCTCTTTAATTCCTTGAGGTGTGCAGAACAAAACTGAGTGACATCAAAGCCCTTCCCCTGCCAAGACCCTCTTCCCCTTCCATTCTCCCGTGCGGGGGGCAGTATTTTCTGCAAATGTGCTCCATGTAGACTGGATCTGACTTTGTGCCTAGTCCCATTGTGGAAAGGGTGCATTCTTCAAAAGACTGGCCATGCCCTTTGACACCTTCCTGGAGGCCTCATATTCAGGCATGTGGTTGTCTATGCTTTAACAGGTCTGTTCTCTGTTATAAACATCAGTTATTCAGGAAGAACTGACTTTCTGAACGGAGGCCATTAGGTTTCTTGCAAGAGGCTGAAGTTGAATCTCCGTCGTGCCAATTCTCTAATGATAAGTTTATCAACCTTTGAGTCCAATCGGTTCAGTGCCAAGAGATGTGGATCCCATTTGACATGGAGAGGTGCTATCAACTCTCGCAGTGTATTAGCCTAATATGATAAAGCAGTGATACAATATGTTGAAAGATCTGTGATGTGCCATTATTTCCATATCATATTAGTAAATTAGAAATACTACCATGCAAACAAGAGCAAATAGAAAATCTGGCATACAGTAGAAGCACTACAGAGCCTTTCTAATCTGCATGCAGCTATGCTCATGAGGACAGAGACATGGCACTGTTCTGCTATTACACCTCACTCCATTAAAATATCCATCCCTGATGCAAAAGAGGTATTTAGGGTAGAAAGTTATATAATCGTTTTTTGTAGATATGCTTTAAAAAAGAAAAAAGAAAATAACATAAAGACCAATTAAAAAAAACCAACCAAACAACCCACAAATAAAACAAGAGAACAATACATATCCTAACCAACTTGGGCTGGTTTCATCCATGTTGAAGACACATTAGCTCATTTGGAAGCACTGGGAAAGGGTCACATGAATGAGGAGGATGGAAGCAAAGAATGTGCCCCAAATCCGCCAAATGTTCTACAAACACAGAAAAATATCCTGGTGGCAACTTATGCATGAACTACAAAAAGAGGTGGCACAACACAATCTGGCTCCTTTCGTTCTCCTAGCTGACAGTCCAGCGTTGTGCAACGTTGGGTGAAGGATAAGATACAGAGCTAGGAGATCATGTGATTTTGCAACCACACTGACATTACATACTTCCATAAGCTAGGGCTTGAGAACTCGAGAATCTTTGTGGACCTGTGTTAGCAAAGAAAAGAGAAAGAGAGAGGTGGAATAAACAGCATACAGCTAAGTTGTTTACTTAGAGTTTCTGTATGGATATGCAGTCTCTGCACACAGGCAATTTCAAAAGCCAGGCTGCTCTCAGTTCATTCCCTATTCTATTGTCTACCACACTAAATTGTAATAAAAAATGAAACTCCATGGATCTTGAAATCCGTTGCCATTTTAGTTCCCAGATATGAAAAGCTGAGGGATGTTTTGTTGTTATAAAAAACACTTTGGGAAAGAGTTCAACTGTGCATAATGTAAAGATGTACAAATTCAATCCAATTTAACTGGTGAGACTTGTTCAACCTTTGTTAAAAAGAATTTTTTTCCAAAAGGCAAGATGAAAAGGAAGGAAAATATGAAGCATTGCCATTTGTATACTTGAGCATATCACAAAAGGTCTAGCAAGCAGAAAAGAAATGTCTCAGTGACAGAAAGCACAAGGTAGAAAGAATCCCAGATGGAAACGTTGGTGCCATTTACTCCACCCACGGCAGCAATTGGAAAATGAGTTTCCAGAGAGGCAGAGGGTGAGCAATGCTATATGGAACTCAAAGTGAGTTCAGCCTCTCCTCTCTTGCTGAGATTTCCTGGGACTCTGCACATCAACAAGGAGGGGAAGAAGAAGAAGGGTGAGGAAAACAGTTTATATAACTAAATTCTAAGTACAGCAGTTAAGAGAAACTTTTACATAACCTATTGTTTAAAATAAAAAACATTTGATTCTACAACCAAAATGAGAAAAAACAACCCAACCCCCAAAACTAAAACCCAACCCCCCAAAAAACAAAAGGCCAAACCAGGACATTTCAGGACTCATGGGACCGAGGAAAGGGAGACTTTGCAGAGTACAAAAGGGAATATTTTTCACATTTCATCCTGTTTTATACAAAGAACAGTCATAGCATTGAAAATATGAGTCTTGGATTTGTTTGGAAAAAGGCATTAAGTGAAAGAGGATACTACTGCCTCATAGGTATGAATTTTGCAGCTTTAGGAGATCCTATCATTGCATGGTGTTGTTCATATAACTTTATCTCTAAAAATTCAGAAAGTTTGGTTTCAAAGGTCAGGCTTTGGGAAAAGAAACTTCCCTTTTTGTGAAACAAGGTGGCTATGAAATAAAAGAGGATTACTAAGTTAAGGCAAGGGCATTACCTAGCAGATGTCTATACTCTTCTAAACGCCCTGCTGAGGCTGGCTGGGACACATCCTCTGTGTCTGTGGAAGAACTGTGCTGCCTTCAACAGATGGTGGGACAGAACTTGTTTTATGTACCTAAATTTTGCATGAGAAGAGTATTTCTGAAATAAATTGCTAGTAAGACACTTTTGTAAGACTATTTAGTAATATAGCTAAAGCCTGATGATACAGGCCTATCATCAAACACTGGTAATTTTTTGCTGTCCCAGTTTGGATTAGTCACTGTCCGTGAACACCCTTTCATTAGGAGCTCTTAAAATAAGTGGTAGCGTACACTGTCCTATTTATCTGAAGGTGAATATAATTATCAAGCACTAGGGAGGCTTTTCTAAAGAGATCTTCAATATCACTTACTGATAGTAACTAAGAGTTTAGAAATTCTGCTTTTTAGTAGCAAAATTATGTTTCCTTATCCTTATAAATCCCACATTTTCTTTCTGTATCACCAGTATTAGCAAAATGATTTATGTAAAAAATCTCCAGCATATGGTTTTGTTTCTAGATAAGGTAGGGGTTTTTTTCAATTTGTTTTAAAGGAGAACAAATACAAATAACAAAGAACAGCGACGTGCTTTAAGATGAATACTTATTGACACTACAACTTATGAAACTCACGAGACTTGCAAACATTTTGAAAAATAAACCAACCGCCATTCACATACAAAAATGAACACGATCCTGTGAATATAGTGAAGTGAACTTTCTGCGTTTATCAACCAAATCATATTTGTATTATGAGAAGAGTTTTACAGCAAATGACTTCCCCAGAGTGGTTACAGAAACAAAAGTGCCTGCTGTAAATCTCTGCCTATTTCTTCAGCTGATGTGGTCATGTAAGATGTGAGGAATCTTATATCTGAGCAAACCTGTAGCAGTGGGAGGTACTTTACCCATCTAAAGTGGTGAAGATAGAATGCATCAGGGGTGGGACCAACCCACCAAGCAGGAGCAAAGGCAGCTTTGCAGGCCTTTCCAGGCATGCCACTAAGTGTCAAAAGCAAAGGGGAGGAGAAAGTCCTCACCTGAGAGAAATGTTTGAGTGTCACAATCAGTAAGGTCTCAAAATGGCTCTCACACAAGTCCTATATAAGCAAAGGGGCACAGAATGTGATACAACTAATTCTTCTTCTCTTAGAGACCTATTTATCAATAATAACAGCACACCACCAGTCACTATTGAGAAGGCAACACGTTAAGGTTTTCACTTTGATGTGTTTTTAAATAAAATGCATAACATTTTACTGCTGCCATTTAAGAGTACACTTTCTTATGAATGTTCACATTATATATTTTGCCTAAACAGAGTATAAGGCACCTGGCTATTAAATGGCATGTTTATGATAACTTTGCTTTTTAAAGAAGAGTTAGGTTGAAACTTTGGAAATAGGTACTTAAGTCTTAGAAAAGGAAATTTCAGGCTTCCCATTTAGAGTGGCAATCAGTAAAACGTTAACTGCCTTTTGAAGATCTTTCCTTCACTTGTATCCTATTCTGTGTATGTATTTCTACATCTGTCTATATATTCATGAGAGTAGAACTTTGACTGGAAACTCTTACCTATTATCTTGTTCAATAATGAAACATATCTAGTTATGTATATTCCCCTACATGTAAATACTACATGTGAGTAATCAGGCTCTGAATAAGAATGAATGCAAACAACAGTGGCAAAAAGAAAACCTTCCCCATGTATCACAAGCTGCTACCTGGCTGCTTCTGCTAGAAGCCCATTGGCAGATATATCTTCCTCCTTACCAAGGAAGTGGCTCAATGCTATTTGACACAGAGTCCTTGGGAGGAATCCTGGTAGATCTGCAAACTGTCTATTGCTCAGTGGTGGGAAGCTCCTGCCATTTCCAGGACTGCTCAGGTCTCAGACAGAGGCCATGCAGAGATGAAAAGGAGCTGGTACAGAGGGTTTTGATGACACATCCAGTGCAGCCCCCTGACACTATACTCCAAAGCAGCACCTCTTCCTGTAAGAAGCCCGTTAGGTGAGTCACTGCACTAAAGGGTACTAAATCAAACAATGATAATACAGGAATATGCTGTCTACAAATAGCAAGTTTCAGCTTTTGCAACATCACAATATATGCTTTAGTGTCCCTCCTGTCCCCACTGAGGAACACCAAGAGCACAAACGTTATACGAGAAAGCACCACGGTGAGGATGGGGGACGGAGAGGACAGATGGTGGTGTCAGCCCACACATAACCTCCATCTTCTGCTCCTCTGCAAGTGCTGCCCTCGGCCACAGGAGAATAAGGCAGTGGGATTTACAGGGCTCTGATTGGCAGGCATTTTTCCTTCCACTTAGCACAGGATTTTTAAATTACAAACGTATCCTGGCTCTCCTATGCACTTCACGTAGTTGAATTTCTCATAGTTTTATACACATTCAGAGGGTGCAAGATGTAATCGGGACCTTAGCGTCCCACTGGGTAATTTATAAATTGTGAGAACAATATTAAAATTTCTGCATGTTGGCATTCTAATTGCTGGATTATATGGAGACTTAAGTTACATAAGCCTATAGGACAGGCCTCACCCAGGAGAACTATGTCACATTCAAAAGAGAAGCACATATGGCATCTATCTAATGGTGAGCTTCCTTTCAATCGAGTTCTTAGTACTGCCCTCTGTCCTGCCAAGGGCATCATAAAGGGTATTCAGAGGCTCTAAGGAAATCCCTGTCACCACAATTGGTGATTGTTGAATGCAAGGGAATCCTGCTTTACAAAGTGTGTGTGGTGAATGAATGGAAACACCCTGCGATGCTGCGGGAAGGGCTACCTATAAAAAGAGTCACCCTTTGAAACTGCCAGGTAAGAGTGCCCTTCCCTCACCCTAAGCCAAAGGATGCTTGTCCTGAGGGGTTTCTGCTGTCCGGACCAGTCACGTACACGGGCAAGGCTCCCCTGGGCAAGCTCTAGCATGACCCAGAGCTGTTCTGCAGTGGATATATTCCCAGCACTTTGCTTCTCACTCCCCCTTCAGTTTGTGTAAGTACCTTTCATCAAAAAATCATCACTAAACAAAGAAAATATTAGCATCTTTACAGCCTGGAAAACACTGACTATCATGTAACTGATCTCTGTTCTCATCCCATGACAGCAACCTCCCTCCTATCGAGTGATTGCTCAAGCTGCTCAGTTGGCTGTGTCCTCTGCTATTTTCTTCAGTAGCTACACTGTCTTTTTTACTTTCCTCTCCTCCGCAGTCTTGTACATGAACAAGAATTACATTTCTCTTTTCATGCATCACCAACATTGAAACCAAACCTTTATTTTTTTTCCCTATCAGACAGAAACATC